>NC_044059.1:21696965-21889465 GCF_902167405.1 Gadus morhua | reverse complement strand
AAACATTTTTGCATCCATTCTCGATTTTACAGCTATTGATGATTGACCTTCCTCTTCCGTTTGGCGGCGTCACTTTTCTCCTACCAAGGAATGCATTACTCATTCTGAAACCCGATCGGGGCTCCACCTGCTGTCATTTAGTGCGGTCAGTAGGCTGGGGGGTGGAGGGCAGCGATGTGCGGTGCATGTATAACGAATGGCGTGTTTTTTTGCTTTTTTCTAAGCTGCAATATGATTCATTATTCTTCACGTTGTTAACGCCAGCAGGGGAAATAATATGGACTCGATTGATCGCACGGCATTCAATAATAACTCAAATGATCCTCGCAAACGGTCTCCTTTGTCTTAGCTCTGAAGAGCTGGCCTTGCCCTTTTCATGTCATTGCTGCCAATACCTGATGCCAGAACCTTTGGCTCCCTAGACCATCAGCACCTTTTCACCTATGTTTTAAAACCGATTTGTGTTCTTCTGAGCTTAAAAAAGTAAAATATGTAACATTTCCAAAAAAGAAACATTGGCTAGACCATTGTTGCGTATTTTGTTGAGTCTTGCACTTACTTTATCCCAATTTTTTCAAACAATGATCAAACCCAGAGCATTCTGTACTGTCATTCGCAGTAACGGTCAGTTACATTTGGTTGTATGTCCATGGCGTCATATGCTCTTCACCCCCTAACCCGCACAAACTAATCCAGTGGAGATCGAATTTATTGTTATATTTCACTATCGTTCTAGCTTACTACAAAGTGGCTCATGCCAGCCACAAAGCTAATGAATCTTTTTCCTGACTCAACTTTGACGGGACTGGTGAACGACGCCATGCGCTTTTTTCGTACATTGAAACAGATTTTCAGAAAATTGTATTATATTGTAGAGCTGCGCACAACACATTGATTCGCTCTTGCACGTATGGTCAGGTAAAGAAAATCTGTTTAACCTGTATTATATACAGTCTATGTGCATCACACCAACAATCCATCTCCACTGGCCATGCAGTTCTTTACCAGATGTTTACTGTTGTAGAGCTAGTTGGATACACTTCTAAACAAGGATTGGAATCGATTATGATATTGAAGGTGAGACATCTCCAGTATAATTGCATTTTAGTCAGGCTTTCGGCAGGGTACTTTGTAATTTTTATATTGTGTAGGGATATTGTCCAACAGATTATTCTATATGAAGTTCCCCTGGTCACATCGCTGTAATTCAGATTGTCTGTGTAACTGTGCAATCAATCAATCTACATCTTTCATTTTGATTGAGAGACCTCTTTAAATAAAAATGTGTCCAGAGTCCTTGCTTATCCACCATAACATCATACAGTATAAGAGTACCAGGACGTTTCTGAACAAAAAAAAGGTTAACTAATTGTATCATGATGTGTTGAGATTTCCGTGGTAATATTTCTAAGTAAAAGGAATATTATGTCCCATTAAAAACGCTGTGGTTTCATTAAAATGCGCGCTGATATTCTTGGATGTTTTTGTTGACATTGACAACGGTGGGTAACAGCATCTCTGCCACCTTCGGAGAGTGCTGATTTAATCATTTATTGACTCTTCCTGTCACCACCGTGTCAGCTGAAAGAGCAATGAAGCTATTAGCAACTATTTGAGGCGCTCCCTTGTGCCGGAAAGGCTAGAAAGAAAGTGGCGACACTTTAAATTGAAAGTAAACACATGAGAAGTAGATTCAAGGACCTTCGTCGATGAGTTTGATGCAGAAGAGGTGTGGTCAGACGGAAGACGATACTTAGATCAAAGTATTAACTCGACAAATGGGATTGCACTCATCTTTTTGTCGACTGTAGGCACGCTATTCTATGCCAATATTGTAAATAATGTTCAATAAGGCTATTTCTGAATTCTCAAAAAGCATAAGAGCAAAAAGAGTTCAGTTTTTTCAATTTTTTCAATTTTTTTGCTAGGTACTGCTGGTCGCTTCATTTATACGAAGAGCCTATATTGTGATTCTGGTCTATTAGTGTGATAATTATGGCATTATAGAAAGTGAATTTCCCACCCTGACACACAGCACATACTGTAGACAAACACACACATAGCTCCTGGCTTTGAACCCCTCCTCCTCTGTGGCAGATAGGGCTTTATATCAGGTTTTTGCATTTTGTTATGTTTGCAGGTCTCTGACATGCGCGCCGAAACTGCATGCTTGTGCCTTAAGAAAAAAACACTTTTATTTTCCCTCATCGTCTTCCCGCACCTCTCTCTGATGTTAACTCATCTCGTAACTCCCACCCCCCGCTTAGTTCTCTGCAGTGAAGAGTTTATTCTGAGAACCCTGCTTTTCAATGAAAACACACAAGTGTGCATATCCTTTATCCGGGTATACCAAGAAAATGTTTCACTAGGACGCAAGCCCAAACTTCAAAATAATATTTTGATAGGAGTGCGTGCGTGTGTGTGTGTGTGTGTGTGTGTGTGTGTGTGTGTGTGTGTGTGTGTGTGTGTGTGTGTGTGTGTGTGTGTGTGTGTGTGTGTGAGTTTGTGTGTGTGTGTGTGTGTGTGTGTGTGTGTGTGTGTGTGTGTGTGTGTGAGATTGTGTAAGCTCTTGCAAATTACAAGCATAAGCAATACATTTGAATGCCGAGCTCTGAATAACAATGTTCCATTGGATTTGATCTACGTCTTGCTAGCATCAAACATGTGCATTGGAGATAGCTTTTTATCGCAAAGTTCTTTGATAGACAATTCTAGACAAAATTCTTTTTTAATGTTTTAACCTTCCTCTTTTCCTGCCTTCTACAAAATTGGCTCGCTGTTAAATGTGAACTTTCAGGATTTTTCAACATGGAGCCCTTTTTCCGATCATTTTGGGTCCAAGACACTAATGCGAACAACGATTTTTGAGATTGGTACAATATTGAGCGAGAGTGCTGCAGACTTAATATGCGAAAAACAGGCTTAAATGTCATCCTTTGGGGCATTAGCACCCGTCCATGTCGGTCCTCTAAAAGTGACAGGCTCAGATTATTTAGATCATTAGGGAAAGGATAATCAAACCAAATCCAACCAAGTCTTGCTCAATGAGAATTGAGCTGGGTTGTTGTAGGAAGAGAACGGTGGGAAGATGAGCGAGAGTGGAGACTTGGTTGTGTTGGACTACGGAAAGTGCATTTTGGGCTATCTAAAAGATTTGAGTGAATTTGATTAAGATTGTTACGACAATAGGAAAATATCCTGGAAGAATGTGATTTCAGAGGGAGACTTCTCCTGGAGCGAGACTCGGTTTGACACAGTAACAAACAGACTGTGATCAAGCGAAAAGGGAAGAAACAAGTTGTGTATCTCTGTAGGTGCCCATTCCATAATGATAACAACATCTGAGCATGTAACTAGCAGGAACATCGGTTTGACGTACTGTGACGGCTCAATGCTCTAAAAGGATTCCATTGCAGCCCGTTTTCGCGGATTACGACTGAGGCTTTCTCGATACTTGACCAATCTCAAAAAATTATCGTTTAAAATGCATGTATACACCTTTGTCTGACTAAAATCGGACCGAATCGGATTAAAACCCCTATATTAATCAAAAGATAGTCTCATTAATCGTACATTTATATGTTCAATCGGAATGGAATCGGATTTTGCCTTCTGCGCACGCTCGAGATTTTTTCCCGGGGCCGTGATCCGGAAGTAGGAGGAGACGATAGTAGTGTTGCCGTCGAAAACAGTCTCAGCGCCATTGTGCATCTATTTTGTGTCAATATCATAAACATCACATAGAAAAATGTAGAAGGATGTAGCTTTGTCTTGCTCTGGGTACGCCATCTTTCTCGAATGCTGCCTGAGTTTTTTGTTGCTGTCAGGGAAAGAGTTCAGCCGGTGGCTCTATTATCACCAGTTGAAATGGGTACAGCGCCACCTGATTTAATTACATGATTTACTAATTACTTGGGAGTTATAGAGTTATATGCACGTACTAGTTCTGCCAACCTTGCATTGTTGGCACCCTAGGAGAGATCAACTTACATCACAATCTATATACTATATATATATAAAAATAGATATATTATTCTTCGCTTGGCACTCACTATGGATGGTTGACAAGACCGCCTATATGGGTGCATCGTAGCTTTCCCTTTTTCCTTATTAATTGATAGTTTATTCTTCAGAATAGCTTTCAAATAAAATACACAAAATTTACACAGGGAATTTTTTTCCCGTGGAAGCCAACATGTCTACTTGTGTTGTAATGCATCAAAAAGCCTCCATCATTCTTTCTACCTCAATCAGCAAAGGACAGCGCTCTGAATGAGAGAGATAGCGAAATAACTTGCAATATAATTTAGAATAAACACGCAGCCACAATGCTGAGAGAAATACTTCCTATGCAGTTTACAAATCATACTTTCACAAGTAATCTCATCCAATGCTATCCCATTATGATCAATCCACCGCTGAATATGTCACTCTTTGTGGGCTTGTGTTCAGGCTGCTTGTCTGCATGATGTTCTATCCACCCTCTTACAGGTGTACATGGGAGGGAGGATGGCTGAAGCCACAAGTTAAGAGATGTTTATCTCTCTCTCTCTCTCTCTGGAATTGAAACAATTTCATTGGAATGGGTAACATGTAATGGGTTTTGGTCCAGGCAAGTCTGGAACAGATCCCTGGCAAGCCAGGTATTGGGTAGTAGTACCCTAGAAGTCTATTGATGTTGATTGTTCTGTTGAATACAATTTGACACACACATTTAAAGACATACCTTTCTTTAATAAAAAAGACCCCTCAAAAAACTCATATTATGAGTTTGTTGAGGGGTGTCTGAGTTTGTTGAGAGGCCTTTTCTTTTAAAGAAACCAACACCTTTCAATACATCTATCAATCAATAATCAGTAATCAACCTATTGGTTCAACAAATACGCCCTGTGCAAAAACGCAAGTACGCATCGGGCGGGGCGACGGTTGAAAGTCAAAGTGTTGGCTTTGGTTTCCCTGTTCTAATTATCTGTGTTGACCATGTGTGTATGTGTAAGTCCATCTGTCCACACAGGCACATTGTGTCAGTTAAGCAGCGTATCAGTGTGTCAGTTTCTTCGACCTCTCCGGCTGCTCTTTGAGACCGGGGCTCAGGAAGTTGAGCAGCTATTAGAGGCAACGTCAGCATCGTTTAGCCGGGGCCTGGCAAGGAGCCCAAGACACATGCTAGCACGCATACATGTATACACACACACACACACACACACACACACACACACACACACACACACACACACACACACACACACACACACACACACACACACACAAGCAGCGGCAAATACGCGCAAACAGAACCAAACATAGACAGGTGGAGGAGAGGATGGTTCAAAAAGGGCGGTGAATAAGAAATGAAGCCTAATTAATCACTATTAAACATCCATTAACACAATTAGACACGCATTAATACAATGCAAAGCATGAGCAGATGGGGTCTACTGAACATTAGGTGGAGGTGAAAAAGTGTGGAAAATGGAAATAAATTGTGTGTGGGTCATAAGTCTTTAACCATCTCAAATGATTGTTAAAACAAAAACTTATTTTTTGTTTATTTTCCAACTGGTTTTCTGCACAGGTAAATACATAAAGTCTAAATAATATCTTTATTATTAAAATAATATATTATATCATAATAATTTGATAGATTTAAGTGCTGCTGTAATGCATCGATTTTTCTTTGTTTTATCATCAGATAATCAATCAGAGCATTTCTCTATTTAGTTTCCCCGGCTTGTGTGTCAGTCAGTCTGGTCCGTTTTTCTGTGGATGTGCTCTCCTCAGGCCCAATGTTGCTGACGGGGACCCTTCCATCTCTGTCCATCTGTCCTCGGCCTACTCCAAACACCACTGTCAGCATCTATATCTCTCGCTCTCTCACTCTCTCTCTCTCTCGCACTGCTCTTCAGTCAAGCCGTATGCTATTAGCTTTGCAGAGGGCTTGGTCTAGCCTCGTGAGGCACCCCCGATCTGGCGAGTTCACAATCTGTTTCTGTCTGCATATCATGCTAGCCACAAACCCATTTAAACTCTTCCCGTTCAACGGGTTGATGGTGCTGGTGTTGAAGGGGCCTCATTCCAGAAACTTCCTAACTCTGAAATCCTATCCTATCTTGAGATAGGAAGGCATTTAGGGGTTTTGATATTACAGAAGGAGGTTTCCTAACTGAACTTGGGAAGAAATCCTATCTTATCTTAAGATAGGAATTTAGCCATTACAGAACTATCCTGAGTTAGGAATTTCTTAAGTTAGGATCCCTAAGTTAGGTGGCCATACACCCTCTCCTAAATTCAAAATAACTGTCAATAACAGAAGAAAATGGTAGCAGCACTGCTAGTAGGTCTGTATGACAATGAAGACGAGGAACATCACAACAAAGCAAAGACATTTAATTTTGAATTTGGCGGAAGAATTACTTTACTACTTTATTACTACCTCTTCTTGTTCTCTCTACCAATACCCGCCATGACCGTAGTACTAGTGCTACTAGCTGGCCGTCATTAACAGAGATCCTCAACAGTCTCTGTTGACGTTAAAAGTAACTCGTTCTATCAATCTCATGCACACTCTGAGTGCAGAAACAGACATAACCTGACGAAAGATTTAGATTTAGATTTAAGATTTAGATTTAGATTTAACATTTAGATATAAATTTAACATTTATATTTATATTTAACATTTAGATTTAGATATAACATTAATATGTAATATTTAACTAAATGTTTTTTTTACATTTGAACATATTGTTGACAATAAAATATATAACGTGTTGTTTTACATGAATTTCTGTCTCAAATGTGAGGAAATGGCGTTAAATGTGTGGAAAGTGAGCTAAATGTTGAAAAAGTATCAGCAAATTTTTTTTTTATACAATTTTTACAATCGGCACCCCATAAGAAAGTATATGTTAGTTCATATTTGCCTTTGTCATTGAGTGTGTTATGTCTGTGGCTATGAGGCCAAACAAACATGTCACTGGGAGATGGCTAGCTAAGGTGCTTAATTAGCTAGCCATAAGCTTTCGTTTTTCTGAAGCGAATGGTATTAGATCATCTGCATGCAAGTGCGTTTTTTGAAATGCACAAAATAAAAAACTATCTTGAGATGTCTGTGCTGATGTATTATGTTATGTTATTTTATTTGTCCTAAGCAATGTGTACATATCTTAAGGGTGACTATAGTTTATATATTGTAAAAAGACAAATATCCAAAGAGTATATTTAATATATACTCTTTGGATATCGTCTACATATTGCTTCAATGATGAATGACGTTCTGGATTCAAATTGGTAACTACAGCTCTATATCTGTAGGTACCAATTAGTAGTTTAAATGAAATTGAACCACGCTAGCCTGTATAATTGTATACATGCATATGTTATCAACGCTCCAAACGAATCGGACTCACAGAAATAAACGGTCATATTTTGATAGATACTGGTGCCTTAGTCCCTTCCCTCTCCAGAGTCAAAAGCTTAGGATGTCTATTTTTCATCTTTCCACAAGCCCTGTTACTCAGGGAGATTGTCACTCCAACACCTATTCCTTTTTTCATCGTCCTTTTTTCTTTCTTCCTTTACGTCCCCCTTTTGCCTTTCCCATTGTACAATCTCCTTTGTCTTCTTCAATGCTCTCCTTAACCCCTTCTTTTCCTCTCGTCTCCATTCACTCACAGCAGTATCCAAGTCTTTTGTGCGTGCCACAGTGAGGGTGGAACGTAAAGTGCTATATATAAATAGGGCAGGATCCATTGCTGTGTCCAGAATGTATTATTAAAGCAGTTGTAGTGGTGCCGGTGACTCACCTGAGAGGGGTTATTAGGAGAGATGCTGGCATTTTCTCAAAACCTGCTATTGAATGTAAGGTCCTGTATTAGGGTCCACTCCTGTATTTGTTGCACAGGTAGTGCCAACCATCTAGCCCGACGGAAGGCAAGATTAAAGCAGTGGTTCAGATCCCCCTTTTGGGGGCCTTTGGACCCCATTTCTAGCTCTGAAAGTATTTGTGAGACGAACTTCAACTTTTGTGCATGCGCTTCCACGCAAAATGTTTTACACAATCAACATCGTCTGGTAATACCAATATCCCGTCAAAACTGTGTTGCTCTACTACACATCCAGTCCTTTTCTCGTGGCTATGAATCCTTAAGCAGTCGGTTCGTATATAGATGGGGAAGGAAGGTCCAATGCATTACGGTATTGTTACATTCCTTCCATTTCCTCTCCAGTACTCTACTATTTTTACCCCTTGTCCCGTTTGCTCGCTCCCCCCCCCCCCCCCCCCCCCCCCCCCCCCTCTCAGTTCTCCACACACACCTCCTCCGGCCGCAGGCCCTGCCCTCCCCTTCTACACCCTTCTGTATTCTCTGGCCAGATGGAGAATGGAGAGGGTTGTGATACGCAGCACCATGTAAATATTTCATCTGCCATTGCTATTTCTTCACACCGTCCTTCTAGTCATCTTGCTTTCCATTATGCAAACAAACCTCCAAGCGTGTGTACACGTGCACGGCTGTGCATGCGTGTCAACTCTGTGCGCATCATGCCAAACTTGTGCTTCTTAGACGAGTGTGTGGGTGTGTGTGTGCGCGCGTGCGTGTTGACAGCGGGAATGCTGACACAGGTAAAACAACAATGAATGCAGATTGCCACACCACTATCTTTCGTGCTTCCCCCCCCCCCCCCCCCCCCCCACACCTTTCTGCCTTTACGCTGCATTTTGAGATGAAATATAAGCCGTAATGTACCTCTGACGGATCATAACCAACAGACAATGAGCTTCATAAGTCACTATCCTGGGCCTCGCCGCGTTGGCCCATCGGATTATAGGTCCTTTCAGTGTTCTCAGTCGGCCAGTCCACTGCCCGCATGACATCCAGGTGTACTATCGATGTGAGTGATCGAGGTGGTGGGTCGGGGGCCGATATGTGCCTGGGTAAGTGCAAATGGTCTCCCTCCTGCCAGTTTTTTACCCTGCGTGTCCTCCTATAGTGTGATCGCAATGCAAAGCAGGAGGGTTGAATAATTGATTATCATGGAACAACCTGTAGTTAAGAATTAGGACGGTTGAAATAGGACACGTATATAATGATTCAGTCTATATCTAGACATTGGATAACTCAAACAAACATTGAGGTTTGCAGTGACTTTGTGCTATGTATATGTGTTAGTAGTTCAGTCTCCCAGAATGATCAGCCCACATAGCCATCTAGTTATATACACTGTCATGTTTTGACTACACAAGTGGTACGTAGGGACAGGTTTGCCCAGCCATTATGTTTTTTGTATTCATTGTGTGCCAATAACAACCGAAAAAGCAAAACTCAGATCACGGTTTTGCAATATAAAACATAACATCCCCCCCCCCCCCCCCCCCCAATCATTTACTCTTGATGAATCTTATGCTCCAATTTAGAGCACAGTGAATATAAGCTTGTGTAATTATATTCCGTCAGTTTCCCAAGAGTAAGAAATTGCTCCCAAGTAAATGCAAACAGGTCCTCAGAGGAACAGTTACTTTGATTATTATTAGTGCTATTCATTGAATTGGAAAGTCCTGTGCCTTTGCAATGTACCTATATCCCAGAGGCGATTAGACTTTAAATTAAGACACTCCAAGTGTGGGTGCAGAAGGCAACAATGCACCAAAAGTTTATTAACCACACACATTGTGTTTAGATACGAGAGAGAGAGAGAGAGAGAGAGAGAGAGAGAGAGAGAGAGAGAGAGAGAGAGAGAGAGAGAGAGAGAGAGAGAGAGAGAGAGAGAGCATAGATTTATCATTTGTCTTGTCAATAATGTTCCGTGTGTATGATTTTTCAATAACGAGTAACCTCAGTAACATGCGGGTAACATTTAAAATGATCAAATGATTCTGACCAGAGAGCTTGACAGCTCCAAAAAAAAATGTGCCCAAAGATCTGCAGAAGAATAATTTAATTACAGCTGATTAAGATGATTAAAAAGAGATAACGTTGTAGATTAAAGTGACTATTATTCAATTATTTTCAGTAAGTGTGGTGTAATATAATGTACTTCTGCAGTGGAGAGCAGCTTCTGCAATTTTTTATTTCCAATAATGGGACTCCTCATTGGTTCATTCCTTACACATACTGTATATTATTACATATCTCCATATCCAACTGTAGGAATGTGCTTCTTATAGCTTTAATCAATACACAGGTATATTGTATATCTTTGTTATATTCCTGTGCTTGGTGTCTGGTGTGCCAATTACTATGCTAATGCCCATGCAAGCCATTAGCATAGCTTTGTTTCATAATGCTCACTTATCAGCCCCCCTCCGTTCAATGGACCATTATTCTATACATTCCTAATGTGTTGACGATATAAGCAATATGTGTGAACTGATATCGCCTGGAGAATGTTTGTTGGTTTCTGCTTGGATATACAAGCAGAACAATCAACACAAAGCGGTCTGGTTGAGGGCTTTGCCTGGAAAAAGTATTTGAGTATATACTGAATGTTATTAATGGCAATTATCAATAATTAGAACTTAGACAACCGATCTAGGAATTTGGTATCAGAGCCATGCACTTTTAACCCCTAATGAGTTGGTTGACTCATTATGTTGCCTTTCAAAGTAAACCAAGTTAATCACTAAGCACTTGCCAGTGCAAATAGAAATGTGCTTGGGATTTTTATAGCCAACAACATCTTCATGTTAAACTGCAAAAGCACATTTGATGAGCGTAAGTGGACGAAGTCTTGCAACGCAATCAGCGGCTACCGAAGAGGTCTTCATTGTTTTGCATCTCTTTGCACTAAAGGTAATGTTAGCCAATGTAAACAAAAAACTTTGGGTACTTGTGCCCATGATGTTTCGTGGTGTCATGTAGGTTTGACATGGGTTGCGATGCAGCTAGGGTTATCCAACTTTCTCACTAATTCTGGACAAAAGGGTGATGCGTAGGTAGCACAACACCTTTTGTCATGCGTGGTGCCAGGGCGTTGGGGTATAGCGTTACGTGAATATACAGTGGGAATTCATATTATTTTGTCAGATGCCAAACCGACCAAACACCAGAAATTATCAAAACGTATTTTTGCTGGAATTGGCTCATTGAAGCTATGCGTAAAACTGATAAGGGATGTCTCGGCTAACACGGGACGGTTGGCAACCCTGGATGCATGGTGGGTTAAACTCAACGGATGCAGGGCATACTTTTGGCAACGTTTTTTCATGCAAGAATATTCTATAAAAAGGTATGTAATAGTGCTACCCAATTTCGTGATTGCAATATGAAATTAAATCTGGATTTCATATTCAAAGCAGACCCCCAGAACACGTAAACGAACACGCCATGTATACTACAGTCATGCAAGGAGGCAGGACAGCCATGCATGGGGCAGGTTAGCCATGCATGGAGAAAGGATAGCAATGCATTGAGGCAGGTTGGCCATGCATGGAGTCATGTTGGCCCTGCAGGCTTCCCCATGGTCCGAGGGTTGCCGGATGGACAATCATGACATCACAGCATCTGTGTCTCCATTCCTGTCAAGGTGGCTCTCTATCTGCCTGCCTGCTGTGTCTCCATGCTTTCCCATGTCTCAGCGTATCGCCTCTGTTTCTCTGTGATTCGCTCTGTGCCTGGGGGACTTTTTATCTGTCACAGGTCCCCACCGATGATATTATGTCTCAATGAGATATTTCTTTTCAGCTTTTGAATGCTCGATCCCTCCCTCCCTCTCTCTAGTACATTCCTTTGAATCTCTCTCTCTTTGTCGCTCTCTCTTTCCTTCCTTTACTCTCCCTGTCGCGCTCACATTCCTTCATGCGACTTGTCATGGATTTCTCTCGACAGCCCGCTCATTTGATATAATTGTACTTATCTCTCTCCCTCTCCAACTTGCTTGCATTCTAACTTGCTCAATCTGTTTCTTCCATTTGTTCTCTTTTTTTTCCCAATCCATTCTCCCCCCATCAGGTAATAGGGCTATTGATCCTGACCACCTCTGTTGCCGGCTGACAGACAGGCCAGTGAGGATTAAGTGTTCAATCTTCATTATTGGCAAACTCAACGTTTGTTCAGAATATTCTCGCATGTAGACACATATGCTTCTGCGAGCGAGTTTGTGTGTGTGTGTGTGTGTGTGTGTGTGTGTGTGTGTGTGTGTGTGTGTGTGTGTGTGTGTGTTTGCTTGTGCGCGTGTGTGTTTGTGTGTGTGTTCATACATTTACGGATGATTTCATCTGGTTTATTAATGAATTATAATGATAAAACAGGGGATCAAGCTATCTATTTGTGTTAAAAACATTTTTTTAAACCATATTGTATTTGTGGGCTGCCTAGATTTAATATTTTCAAATGTGCTTTGGGCAAAAGGACTCACGATAATATAAATCCAATAAAGCCTATCTATCTGTGGAATCAATTCAATATTTTCATACATTTTAATTTGGAAAATAAATGATACAATGCTATGAATTACAGCCCTCACTGCCTCCCAAGTTAAAATAAGATCGATTTAAAATTGGTATCGGATATAATCATATACAATGCACTTTTATTTATTTCTTCAATAAGAAAACGCATAAATTCAGTACTTAGTCATGCAAAAATCGGGTAAGGGTTAACCCTTGGAAAATTGCAGAGCCTTGTGACGCTAAGGATATCGTGTTGCAATTTCACTCACAATGTGTTGTATTGATTGAGGTTGGAGGGTAGCAGCTTATGAACAGACAATATGAGCACATTGATTATTACCCAATAAATTCAACACAATTCATAAAAGCATCTACTGTTACCTTTGAAACGAATAACAACTGACTGCACTATTCTTTCCATGTCGAATGTGAACACAGACACGGCATTTAGCTCTATCTCGGTATATACTGTCGCACAATATAGTATAATATTTACTGTTGGCCATGAAACAATTACTGTGTGTTATATTTACGCAAAGATTGGAGGATTTTATTTGCGGGAATTCATGGATTAAGAAATATAATATAATATGGAGTCGAGAATTGTGTTAGTTCTATAAGTTCTGGTACAGGATGTTAAACTGGGTTAATCCATTAATATGTCCATTTCCCTTCCTAGATCACAGTCCCCATGTCAAGCAACTGTCAATTACAATATAATCACAATTACTTTGACTTTGGATGCATCCCCTGTTGCCTAGCAGTGTGTCTATCAACTAGAAACCTCGTCTCTGGGGAGGACTAGATTATTGAACTGTTTTGATCTCCACTGCAAAAGCCAAAACTTCTTTGGTGGCTTATTGATCTGCCAGGATGCTGCTTACCTAAAAATTGATGCATACACACAAACACACACATGCATATATATATATATATATATATATATATATATATATATATATATATATATATATATATATATATATATATGCACGCCCAGACAGGAGAAACAGGCAGAGCGATTTGTTAGGCAGACAGGTAAACAAAGAACACAGAGATAGAGATAACGGTGGGAATGTAGGAAGACAGGCGGACAGCTAGGCAGACGACAGAATGGGGCTTACACCGTTTTATCATTTTTGTGAAGTTGGGCTTATGAGAAAAAACGGATGAAGTGATTCAAGAGCAACCCTGCAAACGGCATGTGCTGCAGAGGGAAGAAAAAACACGTGTGGTTCCCCTTGTTCCCTAATCTCTGTCATGTCCCTATAGCACTACACGACATCCACAACTTGGTTCTGTTAAGTGAATTACCTTTTGGCCCTCGGCCCCTCCCCCGTTCTAATGTGCACTGGAGACACACGACGTCGTGGTAATATACCAGGCATCTTCATGTGTTTTGCTTCATCGTTTTGCGGCTATGTTGATATAGGTGTCGATCAACAATGTAAGAATGAATAATTTAGAATTACAATAACGTCCTCTTAAACCTTTTGATTTAGGGTGCGTCAGCCACTGTGATGTTTAAAGGGTAAGTGAAATCCCCGTTCCAGCTTTAATAAGAACACTGACATTTGACAAACTGTTTTGGGCTGGGAGGTCTAGGAAGGAGAGGGTTGCGCCAACTTTGTGATACCTATTTTTAAGCCAGTACACGTCATTGAGTATGAGCATTCTGATGGTTGTATATGAAATGTGTCACACAGGGGCGCAGCACCAAATTCTGTGCCCTGTATGCAAGAGGTACCCCCCCCCAATTCCCCCAACCAGCCTCCTGCACAGAATTGTTGATGGGGGGGGGGGGGGGAGAACAGTTGTTGACCCATGGGAATATTTTACGTTCCCATGGACCCCCCTCTGGCTTGGGCCCCCCCAAGCCTGTCCACCTTACACCCCAAGTCCGGCGGCCCTGGTGTCACACACCGTGGCGTAGTACTATATTACAGTAATTGTAAGTAGGTGGCGGTGAGGGCGCCTTAAACCTTTTGGACGCAGCCGACAACAGCAGCAGCTGCCCAGAAGAAGCTCCACAAAACCACCCTCCTGCAGTTGGTTAGCATACCCTCCTGTGCTGTGTTCCAATATCGATCCTATCCGTACTTACTATACTTAGTTTGAGCACGTAGGGCGTTCCAATTAAGATTGGGGAGAAAATAAGTGTACTGAAAGGACCCGGATGGTGTACTCAAAATAGTCAACCCGCTGAGTGTGGATCGATGTACATTTTCGTACTCAACGGAAGCCATCTTAGCTACATAGCGGAAGAGGCGGCATCAGGTTGAGCCAACGTCGGCGCATTTTCTACATAGCCTGCATTAATAGAGTCATTTTGTACTTTTTATAGCTTTTATAGCATATTATAGCTGCTAGGCGTAAGGAGTTCACCGTTCAAAGTGTGCCACGTTAAAGTGTATTCATGGAAGTATGGATATCGGAACACAGCACAGTTGTTGGTTAGCATACCCTCCTGGTGTTGGTTGGTATACCCTCCTGACGTTGGTTAGCATAGCCTCCTGGCGTTGGTTGGCATAGCATCCTGATGTTTGTTAGCATACCCTCCTGGTGTTTGTTTGCATACCCTCCTGGCTTTGGTTAGCATACCCTCCTGGCATTAGTTAGCATACCCAACTGGGGTTGGTGTAATGGAAAGATTGGAACAGAGTATGGAACAGGATGGAACGTTAAACTGGGTTGCGGAGACTGGTGAAAAGGATTTTACACCAGTTTTTATTTTTATTTTAGTTATCATATATGACATGCTAACACTATCATGGCTTCCCCATAATTATTTTAAAATGAAACTCAACAATAAATAACTAGGCACAACAACAATGCACACATACATCTAATGTGATCACGTTTGGTTGAAGCAAGGGCTTCATTTATATGGCCAACGGTTGCATTCAATGCAAACAGCGAACACACACACACACACACACACACATACACACACACACTCACACACACACACACACACACACACACACACACACACACACACACACACACACACACACACACACACACACACACACACAGACACACACACACACACACACACACACACACATACACACACAACCCGAACCCAACAGGACTTCACTGCCACTGCAGCATGTTTTACGTTTATGTTTTGTGACAGAATGTTGCTTTCGATGTTTAAATGTGACATCTGAAATCCATGTTCTTTTTCATTTTCCCTAGAGGGACACGCAGATGTACACACACGCATAATGACTGAACAACAACTACATTAAACATACATACGCACGTGCAACAGCCTTGACACTAAAGCATTATGGCAGGAGGAGGCAATGTCTCCCCTCTGCCCCCTGTAGTCTTCCTGATTTCCTGTCTTCCCAACAGGGAGAACCAATAAAATGCATCTCTTTGTGTCTTAAATGTCTGTGTTCCTGCTGTGTCCTCATTTTTTCTTTCTTTCTCCAAGTCATTCAATCTCATTCAAGTCCCTGTCTCTCCGTGTTCCGTCTTTAGTGAAATGAATTTCTTTGGACACTTTGCTGGCTTGTGTTGGAAGCCACGATGAAATCCATTGAACTTTGTTCTGCTGTTTTTCTATTTCAGTTTCAGCAGTTTTGTTAAGCAAAGCTTCATGCTGAAGCTCTCCACACGACTCTGAACTCTTTGAACTGGAATTGTTCGGCTGCCCACATATATTTAGAGGTCATTTATTTATCTTCAATGCATCTGCTGTGCCCACACTTTGTTGTGAGATTTGTTGTAGGCTGTATTTAAGTGTTCCATTCGGCAAATGCAAAATCGACTTCTGAAAACAAAAAAATATTTTGTGCAATCGTCTGAAAAAACGACAGAGGGAACCTTATACATACCATAGCATTGTGTTCTGTGATAATAGAAAAGTAATTCCTTCATATTTAATGGGAATATTGCTCCTGTCTTTTTTTGGACAGTTTCATGAGACTGCCATACATATGTCCTCAACACTTGTAGCCTCCCCTCTTTCGCTCTCTTTGGTCTCAGTGTCTCTCTCTGTGCCATAAGGAGTTTGCTGACTGCTAACCGGTGGTATTGTCAGACGGGAGACCCTGAGCGCTACATCAGCATACATCTGAAACTCTATTGGCAGGTGCGCTCGACAGATGGACTCTCAGTAGATGTCTGTGGTGTGTGTGTATGTGTGTGTGTGTGTGTCCGTACGTGTGTGTGTGTGTGAGTGTGTGCGTGTGTGTGCATTTGCGTATGTGCATGGGTGCGTGCATGCACATGTGAGTACGTACACATATGTGCGTTATTCTATGTGCTCGCCCACATGTGAATGCACGTGTGTATATACTCGCATGTGTTTGCGTGAGTGTGCAAGTGTTTGCGTGTTAATGGCCGTTTGTGCGAGTGTGTGTGTGTGTGTGGGGAGGGTCGGCTGAAAAGCTCCACCTCATCAACGACCCCTCCTCCCCTTCCCGTCCCTCCTTGTGTGTGAATGATATTCAGCAGAGCGACTAGCACTGTGAATGATTTTCAGCAGAGGAACCAGCAGGCCGGGGGCCTTGGCGGCCCATCAATCAGTGGTGTCTGAGGCCTCTGGTCACTAAATAAGACCCATTAAAGGCTTTATAATGAAGCCACTGGGGCAAAGTTTGTGGGTTGGCCCTGCGGTATGTGTGTGGGTGGTTGGACACAGGGTTTGCAGACAGTCAATATGCTTGTATGTGTGTTAGCATTGGTGTGTCTGTATTTGCTTACACAAGTGCAATGCTTGTGCGTCTGTACCTTCCTTACATGGATTTGCCCATCAGACTGGATGTTATTTTACTCCGTCCCCAGATTCAAGCAAGCCTTCAAAATGAACTGGAACTGTTTATCTTTGTATCTTAAATGTGTTTGCTGTGCCCACACACAATTCTCAGTACTATCAACTATTTATATTTACCAGATGGAATGAACAGGCATTCCCTTTTTACAATTCCATGTTTTCTCAATGTTGAGTTGTAAACTTGTTTCATTGAGAGGCAAACCAAGAATATAATAAAAGTTAGATGAAGATATAACGACGAAACACACGCGCGCACACATCGCAGCGACACTCACCCAGGTAAGACGTTATGTTTTTAAACATAACTGCTCCGCCATCGACACATGCGCCTAGGTAAGAACACACACGCACACACTGCAGCGACACACTCGCCCAGGTAAGACGTTATGTTTTTAAACATAACGGCTCCGCCATCGACAAACTCTCCCAGGTAACACATTCTGTCTGTAGACTGTAGAAATTGCGATAAAAGAAGGGAAGAGGTAATTTCTCACCTCGAAAAGCAACGGCGGGTCGTTCATTTTGTCATATAAAAACCGTTAAATTAAAACATTGCACCGACCGGCATATCAACACATAAGTCATGTGATCTTAAAGAGACAGTGTCCCTATAACACAGAATGAAAACATGTCAATAACACAGTATGGTGAATTATGTATATAGAGTCCACCACAAGACTACATTTTGTTGCTCCAATGTAATATTGAACTGAATACCCTCCTCCTTGAGCCTCCCCAAATGTCTTGCGATATTGATAGTTGTTTTATTTTGCTTATGTTTTGTGTGTATGCTACTTTATGTGTGACTGTAGGCTACTGCTGCCTGTCTTGGCCAGGACACTGGAAGAGATGTTTAATCTAAATGATGATTATTATTTTCAACTAACCAATAGTAGTTGCCTTGCATTTAAAAATGTCAATGCACTTTTCAGCCCTAAATAACAGTGAAAGCTATTTAATAATTGATTTGCATGCATAGTATACTACACTTTCCATTGAACAATTACCCCTGTTACCATAAATTGACTAATTTTATAATGTAATCAAAGGCTCACACACTAGCTGCTTTCAGACACACGTGTAAGTGCTGATATTCTCCTGATGGGCCGTATGTGTGACCAACATTTCCTGACATTTGTACCCTGAAAATCTCCTGAATAATACTACCCCTGAGGTAGTATTTTCACCGTAGGAAATGTAAATTACCTTATATGTGAATGAGGAGTAGAAAGTCTGTATTTCTCACACCACTTCAGTGGGCGTGTTGATGATGGTTCTGCATGTCATTGAGTGGCCCCCTTAATGAGAATCAGCCTGTTGACTTTGGTTTGCTGAATGGTTAAATAATATTGAAATGTTGGTTTTTGTGGTGAACAAATGTTAGACATTGTAAAATGATAGGCAAAATGTTATTATATTATGAGCTCAGAAATTTGTTACATTATCGACTTGGGTTTCAACATTATTGAAGACATAAGATACAAATCTCAGAATCGTTTCAACCTTCTCTGTTTTCTGCTTCTATTTTTATCTAAGTGAGATCAGAGAGAGACAGACCCAGAGAGAGCGAGAGTGACAGAGACAGAGAGAAACAGAGGCATTGTTCGAAGCTCTGCAGAGAACATCCATTCTATTGTGGGTTTCACAACGAAACGTTTATTCTGATAACCTTTAATAAAGCCATCATTAAGTCCATAGTATCAAAGCATTGAGTTTCATTCGACCAAACTCATTCAAAGATTAATTGAGGTCCGAGAGAAAGTTCAATCATTCGATTTTTTGGGGAATTGTTGCCAAACAATAAAATCAGATAAACATTTTCATTGTACGTTGTCAACATTTTCCACAAGTCCAAAATGCACGGTAATGCCTGGCACACACCAGACTTTGTTTTTTATTTTAGAAAACGGAGGAAAATACCCTTAACTGTTTTGGTCGTTAAATATGAAAGGCAATGATTTTTCCGAAACAAGAACTCTCTTAAAGCGAAACCCCAGTCTGGTGATCATAACTTCACTTGAGTGTAAACCATCATGGCAGACGGCAGCCAGGCTATGATAGCTATGCTAGCTTTTGAAGTTCTTTTTTTCAGGGCATCCTAAAGAACACTGAAATAACTATGGACGAAGTCATGGAAAATGTACTGTAAACATTGTAAGGGGAGTTGGACTGAATAGTCTTTTTCAAAAAAGTGTTTTGGCTTCTGTTGGGGTGAACGGTCAGTGGGGCTCCCAATTGGCTATTGTCTTTCGCATGTGACAATACCAACACTGCATACTCGGCGGTCCTCAGGGCTCTCCACTACAGGATAGCAGATAGCAAATATTTAACACATTTTTAATATTTCATATCAAATAGATGTGAACCAATCAGACTGCAAAGTAAAGAAAACAAATCGTAACATTACCCACACCACAGGATAATCAGGAAAAAATATTTCAGGGCTTCACTAGCCCATTAACACTTATCTGGTAGCGCGGCCCAGCTTCAGGGTTTCCACCAATGGATATATATGAAGGCATAAGCTAAAGTGTACTTGTGGGGGTTAGAAATGCATCGGAAGGCCCAGTTTATTGATTTTATTTAGATTTTTTAAATTGGGTTTTTAAATATATATTTTTTTTTATTACATTTTCAGTTATTTGTATCACACATCACAATAATTTGTAACATTGAATATTCAGAAGATTACTATAACAGAGCTGAGCAAGCTTTGTATGTTCTTAAAAATGATCAAACCTCTTTAGTTTTGCTAAGTGGTAGGTTTTCTTTTCGTGAGAGGTTTATTTTATTTTATAACAATTATCAAAGTATTCGTCTAAGGGAAATTCTAAAGAGAAAGGAGGGAACAATCTTTTTGCTTTTACAACAGTAATCTAATTTGTTAACGGCCATATATATAAGAATAAATAGACAGAAAAGTGGGATATAGATTCCTGGTTTGGAACGTAAGAGGGGTAAACAATTCTGTGAAGAGGCAACGTATTCAAAGTTATTCTAAACAACATAATATTGTAATAGCCTTCTTGCAAGAGACACTTCTGGCAGCCAAAGATTTTCTTGATGGAAGCAGGAGGGTAAGAGCCACTATTAGGGATTCGGGAGGTTTTTCATAGTGCAAGGGTTATTACGCTTGTCACAAGCAAACATTAACAACCCCCAGTTCTTTGAGAAACTGTTTGTTTTAACTTTAACCTGTCTTTAACCTGTCTGACCTACTCAAAGAGGTCGACATTTGGGGACACTACAGTCTAGTATCAGATCCAATCCTTGATTGGTCTTCACAGAGAACCAGATCCCTAACACAGAGCACTATACTTTTTTAAATGGAGAATTGCTGGGAATGGGGCTGGTAGTCATTTTAGCATACATTGAATAGACACTAGAGAACACTAAAGGAATTCTCCTGTACACAATAGTTATTAACTGTATAGATGCACTGTTGATACCCTAATCCAGTTACCTCTTATGAGTATTTGGCAAGGACCACATCAGATAAGGCTGCCTTATCAGTCAAAATATCTGGCATCAGGTTTGAAAGAAAACCAGTTGCATTAAATCTTTTTAAGACAAATCCCCTTGATTGGATTCACAAAACTTTTTAAAATCTGTTCAGAAACGGAATTCTTCAGACTTTTGCCTCGATAGATGAAGCTCCACAGATCCACTGGCAGACAGAGACGGGCAAAAACATACGATTTTACAAAAATATCCTGTTTAAATTCGCAGAAATCAACTGTATTGCCATTCGAGGGAACATAACCACCTACCACTAGGAGATAGGCAAATGAATAAGCATCATGCATACCAAATGAAAAGATGATGAACCTGAAGAGTAAGCCTGGAGAGTTAAAATATTTGGTATTTAATCTAAATGTAATGTGAAGGTCAGACGTGTTTGTTAGTGATTGCTGTTTCTGTTCAATTTCTTGGACTGCTATTTTCTTTGAATAGGTGCATGCTCTGAATGAATAGGTTGTCGGATGTGAAGGAATGGGCGGGTGGGATGGATATCTGTGGAATACGGGGAATCGGTAAAGGGGGGCGAGAGGTTGGTGGTAGTGTTAGGGAGGGAGTGGTGGGCCGATCTGGCATTTATTTGACTGTTATTTGGGATATTGCTGCTTTATTAAACCCTAGGACTGTTTTGTTACAAAACCATTGGAGATAATGTAAAAAAAAAGGAATATATGTTTACAACAAGTCATTATCTATGTTGTCTTACAATTCTAAATAGTTTCGATATTTTTTAAATCTTGTAGCTGTCCCAAGCATCATACTATCAGCAATATGAGTACTCAAATCAGTCAAATCAGAACATGTACTGTGTGGTTGTTTTAGTATTTGCCTCTTCAGTTAACAGGGTCGTTTTACCAAACCGTCCAGGCCATGAAAGCATATTTACTTCACTGCATTTTTTAATACACCTTCTCCCGTATTTATAGACACAGGTTACCAGTAGTGGAACCAATACAACCACCAAGGCAGGGGAACCAATACAACAAAACAACATGGATTATAGCTAATATAAACACCCATGATTGTTTAGCCTTTCCAAAACTATATTGCTATACCCTAGCTAGTTATGGTTTGACTCTTCAATTATCAAGGCAAACACCAAATAAATAAGGATGGTTCTGGTTTGTTTTTCAAAACTGTGGCTGACCCAACATCCCTAAAGACATGACAGAGACACTCACTCTCTCCCCCATGATTGTATATAGATCCCTTTGAAGACCATGATTTCTACCCACACTAGAAAGGACTGAGTATGTGTGTGAGTGTGTGTGAGTAATGTTTTGCAGATATATATTTCACAATCTCCCTCTGACCGCAGTATTGGAAATGTCAGTAATTTCCCTTGAATATTATATTTGGATCTTGCTATTCATAAATATATATTCCTCTAAAAAGGTTGCCAGAGTAGGGTTTAATTTTCTTTTTGGTGTGTTATGAGTTATGAGTATGACATGGAGTTTCCCTCTGGTCTTAAGGATATAGTTCAGACCTAACGATTTATAAAATAAATTAAAATTTGATTTAAGAGAAACGTTTTTAATCTCAATACAATGAAGTGGAATCTCGTTTTATATTCATCTGTTCCAGTCCATACTAAATGCACTGTATTTAATGTGGAAGATAATTTAAGAAGAATGAAGAAAAATGAGAAATTTATGGTATAAAATGTGTATCTTCTGAACACACACTCACTACCTTCTGCTCTGTTTACTATGTGTGTGGTGCACTTGTAGGTCAACCATGTCTTTATTGGGTGTAAATATTCAAAGCGTGATGTAACATTTCCCGCCAAATAGAGATGTGTGTTGATGAGTGTCTGGTGCTTCGTTGTCTTAAGTCTTAGCCTGCTGCTGTTTTGCTATTCAAGTAGCACTTATTATCCCTTATGGTTTCTCAAGGTTTCTTAATTTTCCAGCAGATTTGACATTTTATTGTAGGACTTTGCATGCTGGACTCAAACAAATCTTTGTGGGAACAATTCGTTTCAAAGAACACATTTAAAGGGTCTCAGAGAAAAATGCCTAACAGTGCAGTCGCAAAATGACTGTAATGTTATCTGAGTATAAAGGTTACAAAGGTTGTGTGGAGAACTTTGAAAATGGAAACAATGGAAATGTCATACATGTTTTTAGAGCTACTATTGGCAGGTGATGCATTTTTCCATCCCTGTTTTGCAGCATCTATTCTTCACCCTCCACTGTGTCAGCTTCACCTCCTTGCAGTGCATTGCAACCAAACACAATGAAATGTTTTTTGAATTGCTTGATTTAAAACCATTTGGCCACGACACTGGGGGGCCGTAGAAGATATTGCCATGGTTACAACCAATGTTGCTTGTTCCTTACAGGATATCAGGTAGTACAATATGCCACAGAAAACCAAATTACCATCACTGGCCAACCCTGGCCACCAAAGAGAGCACAAATGCAATTTTACTGAAGCGATATCAAGCTCAGCTCACTACTGCCCCTTCCTTTCGGGAGGTTGGCCCACAGGGTGGGAATCAGGTCAATGAAGCCATTGCTAACGTTAACAAAGTGCAATCTGCATGGTGTTGTCCTCTGTGTCGACTCAAATGTTAAATATGTAGTCTAGTTCTGAAGTGACCTAAGTGAAATCTAACGTTTTTCACAGCAAGCCCAGATAACAAAAGAGAGAGAGTTTGTGTGGGTCCTCCTGAGTGCAGCTGTGTCATTGAGCCTGGATGCCCCCTGGTATCACTGTTATCAAGGCGCACTCCGAGCAGCATGTGAAGGAACTAGGCTAGGCTCATTGTAATACATTGTGGAATTATGCACACCAATAAGCAGCATGACATCCAATATTTATATATATTATAAATATATGTGAGAGAGAGAGAGAGAGAGAGAGAGAGAGAGAGAGAGAGAGAGAGAAAGAAAGAAGGAAAGAGAAAAAAAAGAGAGGGAGAGAGAGAGAGAGAGAGAGAGAGAGAGAGAGAGAGAGAGAGAGAGAGAGAGAGAGAGAGAGAGAGAGGGAGAGACAGACAGAGACAGAGAGAGTAAGAAAGAGACAAAGAGAGAAAGAAGGAAAGAGAGAGAGAGAGAGAGAGAGAGAGAGAGAGAGAGAGAGAGAGAGAGAGAGAGAGAGAGAGAGAGAGAGAGAGAGAGAGAGAGAAAGAAAGAGAGAAAGAAGGAAAGAGAAAAAAAGAGAGAGAGAGAGAGAAAGACAGAGTAAAACCAGAGGCAGGCCTTCAGTCTCAGTTTTTATTTGCATCTCTGTCCAGTACAACTAGTGGGTTGGTACCTTGTGAAGTGTACCTGGTGCCGAATGAGTCCCCATGTAAGTATAAGGTTGGAAGTGTGTGAGTGAAGAGAAGAAAATGGGCAAAGGGCAAATGGTGTGTTTTGATGTGAACATGGGTGGGTGTAGCTCTGTGTCTTCCTCCTTGTAATGACAGACCACGCCAGCTCTACTGACACTCTGGGCTTCCCTGCAGCTCTTAGCTAAGTGAGCCGAGCTTTAAACTGTGTTCGCATTGGAAGCCCTGCCACAGCCGACCGTGACCAACAGCCTGGCTCTTGAATCCTGTGCAATGCACCCCCCCACCGACAACCAATACTTCCTGTTTTTTTCTCAGTTTACTTCCCAAGTGTGTGTGTGTGTGTGTGTGTAGGTGTGTGTGTGTGTGTGTGTGTGTGTGTGTGGGGTGGACATGTGTGTGTTTGTGGGGTGGACATTTGTGTGTGTGTGTGTGTGTGTGTGTGTGTGTGTGTGTGTGTGTGTGTGTGTGTGTGTGTGTGTGTGTGTGTGTGTTTGGTGGAAGTGTGCTTGTGGGGTGGATCTGTGTGTGTGTCTGTTTGTGTGGGGTGGACATGTGTGTGTGTGTGTGTTGGGTGGACGTGTGTGTGTGCGTGTGTGTGTGTGCGTGTGTGTGTGTGTGTGTGTGTGTGTGTGTGTGTGTGTGTGTGTGTGTGTGTGTGTGTGTGTGTGTGTGTGTGTGTGTGTGTGCGTGCGTGTGTCTCTCTCTATAGGGGGCAGTGGAATTGGAGAACCTCACGGGGGAGTTCATTTTCAGTTAAGGTGGACTCAGCCTGGAGCGCTGTGGGCCCCCGCCTTGCTGAGGCCCCCCATCCCCAGATTATCCCCCCCGCAGCAGGAGGCTCTTATGATATGCCTTCCACACTCCACCGGCACAAGGGGTAAGTAGACGCCCCAAAGGAGGGGCAGGAGGGTGCAGGAAAGTAAAGATGTAACTATGGTTTGGTGTATTTAAATTGAACCCTCAACTTTGGTAGGTTAAGCAAAAGTTTAACTTAACGATATTTTAATGTTGTGGAAGATGCTGTGGATACATTTACAGTAATTGTTGCACCATTATTAATAATTCTAAATAAGGGGCAGATGGCTGCCAAGAAATTCGGAACGATTTGTTGCCCGTAGCAAATCGTCTTGATTACAAAAGATGCCTTGATAACAAAGAGTCATGTCCCTATGGCCCTCAAGACACTACCAATTGTTACTCACTTTGAAGTAAATTATACTGCTACTTGCTTGCTACTGATCTTACTGCAGTAGCAAGGAGTACAATCAAGCATTCTAGCTTTCCATAGGATTTTATCCAGGATCATTATTATACACATTGTTTTTCATGCACAATGAAATGTGTGCGTGTGTATATATATATATATATATATATATATATATATATGGTGTGTGGCATACATCAACCACATGGTAAAATGAAAGCCTCAGTACAGCATATTTGGAGCTACGAGAAGTAACAGGATAGGTTAATGTATTACAACAGTGGTCTACATAAAAATGATCAAATTCCTCTTTATCCGTGTCTGTTTTGTGCACTCTGGCTCTCTACCACCCCCCACAAAGAATTAGCAATGTGCTATTTTATATCCAACGTTCAATGCTGCACATAATATGCTTGGAACAAATGTAACAAGTCACCAAAATATGGTAGGTTGTCCTAACAATTCTTTCAGTTACTTTCACACGGATGTAAAATCACTCGTTTTTCTATGGTTGCATAAATAAAGCACAATCAATCATTATAAACGCAAATAGGCACTAATAACTACCAAGCATAAAGCAACATGTCCAGTATAAAATTACACCTGCCAGTAATTACACCTGCTAAACAATTTTTTTTAACTTATATAATATAATATATTTGTATACATTTCACCTACAGCCTGCTCAGAGGATGAACTGATTTAATTACTCTCTGACCTGCTCACAAATGTACTTGACAAACACCGCAAGGTACATTTTACATTAAAGCACAGTATTCCTTTGTGTCCAATATCCATAATATCAATACAAATGTGTTTTAACCGAAAGCAAGGGCACTTTCCCACAGTTTACACACAGGAAAAGACTAACATAATGAAAATGAACAGCTCTAAATAAGGCAAGACCGTTTCTGAAGGCCTCTTAGGATATGAAACTATGCACATGACAATGGGCAGTTAGTGACGGGTAGAAACGTTGTCATAATAACACAGTAATGGTCTTTACCGCTTTTGTGGAAGGGTGTGTGTGTGTGTGTGTGTGTGTGTGCACCTGTGCTTGTATATAAATGTGATGTGATGCTTTGACATTCTCCTGCCTTGTGGCATTAGAGTGTGTGTGTGTGTGTGTGTGTGTGTGTGTGTGTGTGTGTGTGTGTGTGTGTGTGTGTGTGTGTGTGTGTGTGTGTGCGCATCCCGAAAAAAGAAGCGCAGAAGCAACCAAAATCGCTTTCACGCCATTTACAAAAACACTCACACACACACACACACACACACACACACACACACACACACACACACACACACACACACACACACACACACACACACACACACACACACACACCAGACAAACAATGTTACAAATCACAGTGTATAGATCAACTAGATAGATTGCTGATTTATCTAACCACAATGCCAAGTGTTATTCATTTGTTCATTGACATGCTGTAGGCGTGGCAGAAGATGATGACCACTCAATACACACACTTTGGCTTGAGTTAATAAGAGTTGGGTTGAAAAGTTGAAAAGGAGCTCTACATTTTGATATTCAGACTGGATATGGGGCTGTATGCCAACCGGGTATGGGTGAGCTTGTTTGGAGGAAATGTCAATCATATCCAAGCTGTCTTCCATGTTTAAAAGATGCGGTGGACACCTGTCTATAGACTCATGGCCTCCTGGGCCCGTTTGATTGAATGCTTTTTCAAACTTAATCCCATTGAGAATAATTAGTGAATATCAACAAAACGACATAGTAATAATAATAATCACGGGGACCAAACTGAGTCAACCATTGTGCATAACTTGAGCACTAATTCCAAACCTTTAATGTATCTTAATCTCCTTGGTTTTCCTCTGGTTATTTGTTTAGAGTATTAAGGAGTTACAAGATCCCTGTGGTTCTTAATGTTAAATATGAATTTACTATAAATCGGGGGTTGGGTTTATGTATCCATAAGTGACATTGTGTTGAATATTCTGTCCACACAACACTCTGCATGGTATTACTTTTAAGAGTTAATTTTGAAAGAAGGCAGCTTTGGATTGTCATTGTCAAATCCTGACACAATTTAAATGCATGGCTGATAAAAGTGAGTTGATTTCTTCAGAGCTGCCTGTCGATTAAGTTATGAGAACAAAGGGCTTAAAATTAAGTGTGCAGCGTGGCATACTCGATGTTAACCACAAGATTTTATGCCAGCAACGCCACTGACTCTACCGATGGACATAAAAGCCACCTTAACACATATCACGTTAGGCCATAGCTCTCTAAAGCCCCCGAATGCTGAACATGTCACTCACTCACATCTCACTCATTTGACCAAATGCAATGGTGCCTTGTTGCGGCCAACACTGTGTCATGGCTCATATAGAACCAAAGTTGGAATACGGTCACCATTTAAACTTGGTGACCATGGGAGCTAAAGAGTTATATGTGACTGCTGTGTAGGAGAGAAAGGGGTCTCGTCTTGGTTGGGGGATTAAAGGGAAAATATCACAGATGAACAAAAATATAGAGGGAAAGGATTGTATGCGCGTGCGTGCCCCGCTCCTGCACTGCTGTGCACGGGAGGAAGGGGTCTGGGTTCGGGGGTTAAAAGGAAAATATCAAGGAGGAACAAAAATACAGAGAGAAAGGATGCTAGTGTGTGCGTGCAAGCGTAAATCTGTGCGTGTGTGTGTGTGCGTGGGTTGAGGGCGAGGCGTGTGCATATCTGTGAGTGTCTGGTCAGTTAATGCACCCTTGACAACTTCCTGGTAAACACACGGCCTCGACAAACTGAATCACCTGCTGCCACTGATGGCCTGAATCAATCACCGCGTCGGCCCTTTCCTGCTACATACACTCACTCACTGCACTTACTCACTCTACGGCGGAGACAGATATACACCCACCACCCACACAGGCTCACAGACACGACCGGAACCGCACTCGGCTTGTCACTTCCTTCCAACTGCATAACTTCCAGCCGCTGTACTATCACGATTGATGATCATTTCCATAATTCTTTTTCAGAATGCTTTAATTTCAAGTCACTGCTCGCCGGGCGCTCCTTCAACATCAGCGGTCACGGAGAAGTTTGTTTGTGATTTCCACGTTCTTTTATTTTTTCATGTTGCATAAATTGTATTTTGCAAGGTTATTATTGTCCATTGAGAGGGAAATAATGGGGAGGAAGGAACATGCTTCAAAACATCAAATTATGAGATTAAACCAAGCCTAAACAAAGAATATTTGTAAATGTCAAACGCAACAAGTAAATTCTACCGTTTTCTCACATCGATATAAATGAGATTGAGGATTTGGGCTACCCAATTAAATTGAACTGCTACTAATATGAAAAAAAAGAAGACAGTTTAAGCAATTATCTATGAATATTTTGATACATATTTGTCGTCAATTACCACCCTACAGTGAAGACAGAGCAAAG
Organism: Gadus morhua; assembly: GCF_902167405.1. Taxonomy (NCBI): domain Eukaryota; kingdom Metazoa; phylum Chordata; class Actinopteri; order Gadiformes; family Gadidae; genus Gadus; species Gadus morhua. The sequence continues at coordinate 21,860,848 of NC_044059.1, read as the reverse complement.
CCCTAGGGCCCCCAGGTTAAACCTATTAATTGGTTCATTTGGCTTTACCATGAGGAAACCATGCTGTCATTGGGCTGCCACTGGAGGCAGTTGGTCTTAGACCCCCCAAAAAAATAGGCTGTAATGATGGTAGCAACAAGGGACGATAATTAGGACCGAAGGGGCAAAACTAGTAGAAGGTCACAAAATAATTAGAGAGGACGACTACATGGACATGGGGGAGTCATGGGAAAGAACATGAAGAGGCAAGACGGACAGTGATATATATATATATAAATATCTTCAAGGGAGTTCTCCAAATGTCAAGAACAAGATCCAAGCCATCGACAGATATGACCAACTAGCCACAAGATAAACCAGCGGGTGCAGGCGCCTAGTCGAGAGAGGAAGGTAACCCGAAGGTCATTTGAGGAGCCATAGTTGCTCAGTAAGCTTGATTCAACCCTGTTACAGCCAACTTTACAGATGTACTGGTACATCTGTAATGTTCCAAAGAGGGTAAACAGACCTGAGATAAATGCTAGCTGACTGATCATTTGGCTAAGGGAGAACAGCCAGGTAACAAGAGGTGCTTAAACATTGGGAAATCTTTGGCCAAACTTTCACCCTTCCTCAGTTGTTTTGAACTTTTTCTTCCTCTTTTTTAATTTTCCCTCGTTCTTGTTATTTTGTATCTCTCTTCCTCATCCTTATATTTCTACTTCTAGATAAGCAATCTTCGTCTCTTGCTTGTTTTTTAGACCACCATTATATTCCCTATCCATTATTAAGTTTCTTTAATATATAGAGAGATAGATGTATCTATCTATACAGTATATATGTCCATACCTTGCTGTATGCTACTGTCTATCCCTTTAATTTGTTGGCCAGCATAATTTAGTTTGCACTTATCGCTACACTAGACTATTCAATTGGGACCACTATCACTAGCAACATGCTGTGATTTGCTGAACAGCTACATATGGCGTAGGCAAAAGGTTTAAACTACCTTTCCTGTTCAAGGGGAAAAGGTCAAAACATCAGGTTAATATCTTGTAAACATATGAACCCTGCTGTGTTTATTGATCATCATCAATAAACACCATTATTACAAACGTCAACATGGAAAAAGGTCAGGTAGATGTAGAGAGCATTTGCCGAGAATTGTGTGTGCCTGTGTGTGCACACTTGCGTGTGTCTGTGTGTGTGTTTCGCTACAGCCTTTTACTAAATTGGCCACTTTTCTTTCTGTACTGTGCATTCTGTGCTTTCAGTTTCAGTATATTGAACAAGCCTAGGCTGACCATAGAAGTGATCTACCCTGACTGTTGATGAAGCATAATCCTTCCTTATGCCTCTGGTAACGAGGTTTCACGGCTGGGTATGCCTTGAGAGTGGTATAGGTTCAACACTTGGTTTATTCACGCAAGGTAAACAAACATGTATTCTTCAGGTGGTTCATGAAGCATCTCTCGAATTCAGGTAAATCTTCAATAATAATAAATAATTGCTTACACTTTGACTTTTACATTTAATCAGGAGAAGGCTTCTGTCATTTTTGATGTCTTTATTTATTTATACTGTCAATTATTTTAGTCTTTGCTTCTTCCGATGACATGTTTCAAGCTGAAACAGTTATGAATGGTTTATTCTCCACATAGTGGACGACACCAACTCATAAGGTTTTATGAGTTTGTAGATCATTTTAACAATACAAACATGGCCTCTTTGCCATTCCCGCCAAAGCCAAAAAAGTCAAAGGTTAACCTGGGTAAATTAGAACAGGTAGGCGTTGCTTATTTGCCATTCCGCCCACTTACAATATAAACTAAATTCTTACCTGTGTTCGAGGGATGCTTCATGAACCACCTCCAGAGTGCAAGCTTGTTTACCTTGAGTCCCTAAATGTTCAAACCCCGTGTTGAACGTTTACGACTGAGTCATACCTAGCCCGAGAAGACCATACCACAAAGGATCAAATTCTTTTTTCATCATTATCAGCCTCTTTTTAAACTTAATTTGTTTCAATTGCATTATAAAAAAAGTTTATTAGTAATACCCATTGTAATAGCAGATGTATTGACATCCTGGCTGATGTGCAGTTGCATATTTTCCTTGATTTGCTGTGCTGTGCTGTATTACCAACACCTGTGTATTCTGGTTCAAAGTTCTCATGCCTTCCACTGACTGTAGTGATACTCTTTCCTCCGTTTTCCATCCCCACCGTCGAGGAGTTCTGCAGAATATATTCCACAGAACTCCTTCAAACCCCTTCCGTTAATTTTAGGTAACAGGGTAATTATGTTGGATTTCTTGCATTCCTTTCACCATTAGTAAAAACACATCAGAATTAAAGGCTAAATCAGGCCACTGGTTAGCATGAAGTCATGGTAACGTCCTTATCTCAGTCCCCTGGTGAGGCTGCAGTGTTGCTGAGGTATTGCAGCAGGTGTGCCAAATGCTAGACTTGACAGGTGCCGTCATAGCAAACTAAATATCTTCAATGCCCTGCTACACCCACATTGAGAGGTATAGTGTGTGCTTTTTCCAGTTTAGCCCAGAATGACTTCAATGCGGCCTACCTCACCCCAAACCAAACTGATCCAATTGCCAGCCATATATTCGTCTCTCTGAAACACACAGACACACCACACACACACACACACACACACACACACACACACACACACACACACACACACACACACACACACACACACACACACACACACAAACAGACACACCCCACACACACACACATTTTGATACCAATTGGCATACCCTGGAGGGTACTGTTAGCAAATGAAAGTGTTGACTGGTACTTATGTGAATGCTCACATGCTCAAGCTCTTTGTGCAGTGGACTATGGACATATGTAACCATAATTAAGAAGGCTGCTGCGGGTCAGTCTTATTCTTAAATGAGTGAATTTTACTGTCTGTGCTATTGGGTCAAACCGTTGTTATAAAAGTGTAAAAAACGTATATTCCGCCAACTCCAAACACACGTCAAAACGCGCGAGAATATAAAGTCTGTAATATAGGCCGAAAATAGGCTACTCTTGCAGAATTTTTTGAATAAAGAGAACAGATTTGGGTTGCCTTTGAGTTTTAACAATCCAACCGTACAAAAACGACTGCAGGACAGAAGAAGTGAATCCCCAGTTGATACAATAAAGGTGCAATCTTGTGTCTGAGACGCATCATCATGCATGCAGAGTATGGCTGGAGTTATTACCAGCTTGAATTGTTATCGTTTGTTGGTTCTTATAAGTATGCATTTAAAAAGGTGAATGATGTTATCATTATTACATCCTACCTTAGCTTTTTCCAAACAATGTATGCCATTTGTTTGAAACCCCTCAAATAGAAATACTACAACGTTCTGTATGGGGCATAGTATCTACTAAACTGCCCTGCAGTTTTATCCTGCAGTGACAGGATAAACAAGTTCCCAAGCAATTCAAAAGAGCCTGAGCTGAAGTACTTGGGAGCGCGAATGCAGTATATATTTGGATATCATTGGGTAGACAGCGTAGCAACCGTGTTTCAATGTTAGCATAATGGCCATTAATGGGGGTTTGAGAACTGTCCGGGACATAATGGGAAATCACTCCAATTCCTTATCTCCTGGGTCTCCCTGTACCTTCTTATCTTTGAAATTCTCTGTACGTCTTCATTTTGTCTTTTTAAGTAGTTATACCTGCATATGTCTTAAGCTAATACGTTTGAAAGTTTAAACTGCTACATTAGTTATTCAAGCACATTATGTTGAGATTGTATTACAGTAGCAATACTGTTATTCAAAATAGTGGATTGGAGCATGCCATAGCCGGAGGGGTTGTTTACAGATCATCAAGTCAGGTATACCAGCTCTAGGTCAGACAATAACAATAACAGAATGCAGCTGGACGATGACATGTAGTATCATGGCGTAGAGGGGAAAAGAGATGTCAGGGATTGCTTGATACAGTTGTAACGCTTTAACATCCAGTCAACTAAGCAGCCCAACACTGTCACAGTCAAACATCTATATCACAGGACATAGATTGCAGCATTACCCAAAGCTGAACTATATAGTGTTTGGTTTTTTTGTATGGTGGCGTGATGAGCTCAGCAGGGATTTTGTAGTAGTTTAGATAGCTAGGGTGTGGCGAGGATTAAGATGGTTGCTATTACAGCTGGCTAGTCTTTCAGAGCTGCGGTCTGCTCTAACTCATCTGTTTGATGAGAAGAAGATCAGGGTTTTGGTTATACCTAAAAAGTTTGAAAATGTTAATGCAATACGCACAGGATTATTCAAGTATTATAAAATGTTTTTCAGATATTACGACTAATAATGTCGGTAGCCTTTGGACAAAATGTTTCTATACTATCATGCACTTCACTACAATTCCCCATCGGACCCAAGCATGTGTAATACAGCTCATATGCTTACGTCAATTTGTTGGCCTATCACCCTGCCATAATGTTTTGATACCCATTAGTTCTCCCCGGTGGGAACGGTTCATATATTTCTCTCTAACTGCCAGGAAAATAAATACAGTAGAAAATGTGTGTAGGCTACATCTCAGTATGATGGAGCCACCAGAGGCCAGGATTTATTTTCAGCAGTCTAGACAAGAGTACAGCTTTGGGCAGAGCTAGACTTAACAGACCTTTAGTGCGTTTCAGAAAAGAATTTGCTCTGAAAACCACTAGTGGAATGGCTCTCAGGACAACTTGAAAAGGTGTTTTTTGTTAGTTCTGTAAGAGGTACATATAATTAACTTTCAGTTGTCACAGTAATAGAAAGGTTTGATGTTATGATAAGCACGTGCTTTTATTGTTATTATAGTCTCCCCAGGTATCATTGTTGTTGAAACTAAAATAGGTTAGTCCGCCAATGTTTACTGGCTGGCCCGGGTTGAGTGCCCCAGCATTCGAAAGTTTATAATAACGACCGACCGCCGGTAACACCCAGACATCAAAACTAAAAGTTACTTTGGCGACCACAGGTGTGGACGCTGGTTCAGATATGCGCAAGGGATTCTGGGGGGAGTTCATCTATCCTGGGGGCTTTGGCCCTTTCGGGGACCTTGTAGTTGCTGAGTTAAGAGGGGTTAATGGGTTCTTAATTGTTTGTGTGTAGTTGTGTGTTGTTGCATGTTAACATGTGTTTATCGTGGCCGCCACCGTCACTGAGTGTTACCAGGATGAGCCTTGCGGCGGTGGAAGGATTGGAGGCAGTGGTGGGATGTGAGCAAGGCCGTTGGCCTGAATTTATTCAGGTACAAAAAAATGGTCCGTATGGAGGCAAAAATGAATGAACAAAAACCGAAATCAATAATTCAAAATAACAACATCTAAACATTCACTAATCCAAAAACCGTCTTTCCCTCGGCACTAATGAAGCCCTTGGCTGGCCTAAGGGCCAGGTGTTGTCACCAGCTCACCTCAGACCCTTCTGCCCCACCTACATGATTTGCACCCGAATATATCCTACCTGGCCCAAACCATCCCACTCTTAATTCAATTAACCCTCCCCTACACATTTCTGATTTACCTATCCCCACCCCTAGTTACACCCCTTACTACCGACCTATTTGTCTAAACCCCATCCTTACCCCCTACTTCCCTGACACCTAAAATATTCCTCAAGTACCCCAACACACCCTCCCTCCCCACACACTTGGTCACCCCCACAACGCACAAATGTTCTCCCGGACTTCACGTCGGGTCCTCCCGCAGCCCCCGACACCCGGAAGCCAGCGCAAGCGTAACGTGAGTTTTTTTTACGATGTCCTTGTTTGTGCCATGTCCCATGACCGGCTTCCTCCTAACGTATGTTTTTTGTGTGTTGCAGGTGGCGTCATGAAAGTGTTTGAATGTTTAACTGTGTGCGTTTAATAAAAGGGTACTTGTAAATCCCGGTGTCAGTCCTGTTTGTGTCCATTGCCTGTGGTAACGGGCAGCCGCACCGTTACACTGAGAATGAAGTGATTGTTTGTTGAGCGCGCCATTTTCCATGCATAAGGTTGGTGTGATAATAAAGGCAGTCCGTAGTCGTGCGGTGTATGGGGCGCAGAACTGCAGCCGACTGCTAAACTAACGGGCTCCCGTCTCATCCTTCCCGTGCTGCTCGCCACATTGGTTTCAGAAGTGGGATAGGCCTACGCACGCGGAGAAAGGATTGGGATTGACGGTTGAGCCCATGGAAGCCCCCAACTGACGCTGACGCAAGCTGCGTTGTGGGAGCGCAGCGCCCCCAGTGGCCCCAGACGGAGAACCGGCAGCTGTCAGCCGCCCCCTGTTGGCAAGGAAGGCAGTGATGCTGAGGCGTCTGAGAGGCGGGTGTTGTTGGCTGTTCACCGCCGCCAGGAGGAGGAGAGCCTGGGGTTTTACACTGCCGACGTCCTGTTGTGCGCCCGGCGCGGATACCCAGACTACTCCGCGGCCGTACAGGAGGCCCTAGCCCTCCATGCATTTCTGCGAGGTCTTGCGCTGGAGTGTCTGCGGCAGCATGTCCTCCTCACCAGGCCCCAGACCGTCAGAGCGGCTCGTGGGGCCTCGCGGCTCTGGACGAGGCAGAATGGGCTGAGGTAGCCCTCTCCATCCAACTTAGCCTGCAGCCTTCCACGGAGGATGATTGCCAAGACCAGTCTGGTCCGGCCAAGCACTGCTGCCGGTGCTGTGGTGCCCGGGTGGACGCGGCTGGGGCAGCCCTCTCCCGTGGCACAACGACAGTGGTGTTCCAGTCCGGGTAGGACAAGGACCAGGTCCGGAAACATGATACAGATATGCTCACTGGTATCTGTATCTGCAGGTGGACGACTGCCAAGCTGCTATTAAACAGCAGCGAGAGCGAAGTGGACGTCACATGCCCCCCGAAAAGAAGTAAGGTTACTGCCCAACGGAAGAAAAAGTTGAGGTAAGTGCTAATACTGTTGATCCAACGATACTATTTTACATGAAAAGCTGTTACAACCCCACTGTCTAGGGGTAGACACCTACTGGGGACTTGGGTTCATCCCCAGGGGGATGAGCTAAAGGTGACCCAGGTCGACTGGGAGGTAGAACAAAGATATTGATTTCGATCAGCCTCTCCCACACCGCTGTCTTGATCCCTTTTTTGTAAGAGACCACAACTCCAACACACCAAAATGCTCCGTACTTGCCAACAAGTCTGCTTTCCTGCACTGGTCCAAAACATAAATGGAGGGATCCTTGATGAACTAATCTAGATCAAAGGTAGGCATTTCCCTATCCGTTTAACCTACACAGAACTACTTAGTTAGGTTGTACCACTCAACGCTCTAACTACCAACCTACCTATCCTGTTTACAGACACAATATTATACACACACAAAGTGTTCTTACATCCCGGACGAGCCCCCAAATATGTTACAGCCCCACTGTCTAGGGGTACTGGGGGAGGTAATGGATGTTATAAATGTCCGGGTTATGGGTGCAGATGAAGAACAATTAGGGAGTGAACAATAAAGTAAAATACAACAACGGATAAGGTTGAACATGGGTTTACTGGGTAAGGTGATCACAAAACGCTAAACAAAAAAAGCAACCGGGCCTTGGGACTTCAGTGTTGCCAAAGAAAATAACCAAGCAAAACAAAACTAGGCTGACTCCAAGGACCAAAAGTCCGCTACCCTAACTAAACTAAGCCAAAAGTACAGTTGGTAGCAACACACCTAGTGTTTCTAAACAAGGAAAAGCACTACGTGTTGTTAATGTCTTACCCGTCCGAAGACCGGGTAGCCACAAAGAACAAAACATGGCGAGACTAACCAAGGGGTTCACAATTGGTGCAAGCAGGGGGAGAAAGGAAAATTAGGGGACTATATATATATATATATATATATATATATATATATATATATCTTAGATACGTGTATATACAGTATATATAATCAAATGCTCTAACAATACAACTGCAAAACCTTTCCACCAGCCACAAACGGGACCAAAAAGAGAGAGACAGAGACAGGTCGCGAATGACAGCTTTTTCGTCGTAACGCTTCTTCATAGTCTTCTGGGTTGAGGCAAGAGCTTCCTTAGCGAGAGGGCCAGCGTGTTGTAAGCGCTCTCGAAACTGGCTGACGTAGTCCAGCACTTTTACCTTGGGAGGTAGAACATCAGCCAAAAACTGCTCCTTGAGCACCTTCAGGGGTCCTCTCATAGTATGCCCAAAAACCAACTCTGCAGGGCTGAAAACAAGTGACTCCTGTACAGTACTCCTGTACTGTTTCTCTAAGGGCAAACAAGGCAAATGGAACGCCCTCATCCCAACATTTGCCTGCATTTAACAATACTTTCTCAGGATTGACTTACTGGTCTGGTGCCAGCGCTCATGGGCGCCTTGTGACTCTGGGTGGTAAGCACTTGAGACATGGTGGGTTATAGAAAGTGACTGCAACACAACGCTTACATATTTGAGAAAGAAAATTTGTGCCTTGGTCCGTCTGCAAACTTTTGGGGAACCCAAAGGAAGAGAAGAACTTAGTCAGAGCTCTGATCACAGACTTTCAGGTTATCGTTCCCAAGGGAATCTTCTCAGGGAGCCTAGTGGCTGCACACATGATGGTGAGTACAAGTCTTTAACTTGGGAAGTCGGCCAGCGCAGTCTACAATCACATGGGAAAATGGTTCATCAATGATAGGTATTGGACAGAGAGGGGCAGGAGGAATGTCCTGGTTCGACTTGACAAGTTTGATAATACTGTGCCAAAGGGGTCTTTAGTTTAGGCCAGAAGAAGTGCTTCAGAATCCTATTTTTTTTTTTCTGATACCTAGGTGACCAGTCCAGGGTTTCTCATGGGCTAGGTCCAGCACCTGGTTGCGATAAGCTGCTGGAACCACTACCTGGTTAACCACAACCCAATCCATTCCATCAGCAGCAGGAAAAGGCCACCTTCACAATAACAAGGCATTATCTAAAACGAAAACCACAGACTTGAGCTTACAAGCTTCAAGATTGGCAACTACATCAAAGTACCGTTCCAGTGATGGGTCACTCCTTTGGGTGCTAATAAGCTGCTCCTCTGTACCCCAGCATCAGACAAATAGAGGTCTCCCACACGTTACAAGGAACAGCGGGAGTGCTACTACTGCCATAAGGGAGGTCATGTGATGACTGATTTATATTCTCTAAAGAGAAAGCATTCAAGTCAGAGCCCACCAAAGCCAACCGCTTTTATCAAGTCTGTTCCTCAGACATCCCAGTCTTTGGGACGTCCTGATCCTGCAGTTAAAACCGTTTATGAGCAATTCAAGTTTAATGGTTTGGTTTCGCTAACTGGTCAGACGAATGACCCGAAGTCTGTTTGGATGTTGAGGGGTACTTGTGCATCCCAGTCGTTTCTGCTGACCGATGCATTACAGTTGTCTGAGGCTACTTCATGTGGATCTAATGTGTTGGTGCAAGGTACTGAAATGGGGGTTCTCACTGTTCCATTGCAAAGGGTGCTCGTCCAGACTTCAGGTTGGTTTAAAGTGACTCTCCTCCCTGCGTTACCTGTGCCAGGTGTAGTTTTTATCATGGGAAATGCAACACTCCTAGCCTACTGTTTCTAAACAAGGAAAAGCACTATGTGTTGTTAATTTATAGAGGCCCCTGTCTTACCTGTCCCAAGACCGCAAGGTAGCCACAAAGGGGTTCACAATTGGTGCACGATACGTGTAGATAAGTATATATATATAATCAAATGCTGTAACAATACAGCTGCAAAACCTTTCCACCAGCCACAAACGGGACCAAAAAGAGAGACAGAGAGACAAGTCAAACTGGCTTTTATCTGTGTGGCAGGCCTTCCCTTGCTGGAAACTGATGAGGTGATTGTTGGAAGCTGGTTGGTAGAGGTGGGATGATGCATTGTTAACGTTTGGCACCTGCACATAACAGGGGGAAACAAGAAGGCAGCAACAAACTAACTGGTCGTAACAGAAGATCCCTTCCTTGGTCTCAACACTGTGTCCTTTGTGTCTCTCCACCTCTCTCAGTGTCAGTGTCGCTGTTCCTTCAGTGGGCCGCTTTTGGACCATCCACTGGCCCGGACGCAGTAAGTAAGCTGTGGCTTCCTGAGCGCCTCTGATGAGTTTACCACCACGGTCCCCGCCGCAGCGCCTCCCCACGGCTCCTTGAGCCATTTGAGTATCTTCAGTGTGTCCCAAGAAGACCCACCGCAGTTCGAGGGGAACAGAGCGATCTCCGACCCATCCCAGTCGTTGGTCGCAGTACTGACCGACAGCCCAACGTATGTAACGTGAGCCATCTCTCTCCTCTTGGCTTTGAAGGAAACAAAGTAAAAATACCATTTGTGTATGATGTGTCCTTGTAACAAGCGTTGTGTGTTAACCTTGCTTTAAACACAGCACCAAACAAACTCAAGGTTAATATTTAATGAACAAACCCAAACACAAATTGGTATCAAAAGTGGAAAGTTAAGCTTATGCAAGACAAAACCGAGAGTACAGGTTCTTTGCATGTATTGTTGCTGATTGGCTTATGATTAGATAGATGGATGGATTGATGGACGGATGAATCAAAGAAATAATGAAATTATTTAGAAGTTAATGAAAATATTTCTCTGAACTGAGGAATTTAATGACAAATTTGGTCTTTAAATGTCTCTGTAGATATTGAAATGAGTGTGAGTGGAGCAATAGTCTGATGTCATCGGGTCCTTACTAGAAATGACAAATGGTCTCTGACTTCATTTGAGTGTTTTCTGCTAATCGGCAAGGTAGCTATCCAATTAGCCTGATACCAAGTATTTGGTGACAGGGGTGCCGTAGTGGTGGGAAAGTAGGATTGGTTACCCAGGGCCCCAATTGGAGGAGGGACCTGGAGAGCCTGGGATGAAAAGACAATTTTTGTTGGAATTTTAGTCGCACGTAATTTTGAATTGGCTGGATAGTACTTTTTAGTGACTGAAATGGTTTATTCTACAACTCCACAAGGATCCCAAAATATAGCTGAGTGACTGCTAATGCACGTCTTCCCCCAAAATGGGAAATCAGGGTCACACAACTGAAAGAAAGGAAAAAGAGAAAAAAGCAAGCCGAGGGAAAACACCACCTCGATGATTTTTTTGAAAAGAAAGGTGAGCACAACGGTTTAAGAATGGTTTAAGCAAATGTGAGTAGTCGTTTAGATCGAAGGGATTCAGCGCGGAATCTAGCTTGGATATTTAAAAATTGCGTAATTGCATTGTACAACATGAATTCATCAATATCATAAATGAATCAGCATACAATTTCAGATGATTTGCCCAATTATTTGTATTTCCTTTTTTAAAGATGCTTGAGAAACATTGATCGAGAGGAAGGCGCCCCAGATAGACTGCTTTTGTAAAAAAAAAAAAAGACGAACCCTGTAGCTTACAAGCATGAGGCAGCCAATGACCTTTCATTTTCCACCGGCAACAACTTCCCTCTGCTATGCAGAAGCCAACCGAAGCTCCTTAATGAAAGGAATCGTCAGAGGTAACCATTCAGAGAATGGCAGTAGAACAATCTGTGGATAGGATTATTCTGCTTAGGCTGCATTTCGGGGAAAATGAGACTCAATACATCTGTAACATTTTAATATCACATCCTTGGATAGAGAATTGTGTTTGGTCAAGATTTTGGAAAATATGGGAGTGATTGTTTTTTCCTTTGCATAGTCGGCAGTGAAATAAGTAATTCTCGATTCATAAAATGCAATTGAATGCGATACTTTAGCCACTTGTACGTTTTTTCCTTTGTTAGAAAGATAGTAGCCTAATTATAACAGTGATTACATGTAATGCCTCATATTCTGATTGCAGCATTAAACCATTGTTTTGCAAGCAAAATAAACAACTGGATGAATACAAACTAATAACTTGTTGTAAATAAAAAGTACCTTCATTAACTGCACCCTCCTCGAACTGTAGGCTAGAATTGCCAAAAACTCAAGAGTGAACTCTCTCAGACTGCTCACCCATTCAAGTAATCACGCTTCAACTGCAGCTTAGCAGCAGCATCGGCAGCATGGTGCTTTGCATGCGTGAGCGGGACCAATATGGTCGGAGTTGAGCTCAAAGTTAGGGGCACTGCCCACACATGTTGGAGCGGGAAGAAGCAGCCCAGGGAGACGCCAAACGCTTGCCTTGGCTCAGGCTGTTGCTATGCGACAGCCGAAGGTACGTCTGAAGTGTGTTTCTAGCTTCTCCTTTTTCTTCTTCTTCTCTTTGACCTCTGAGTGTCACGAGTGTCTTCTTTTCATTTTATATCTTTAATTTTTGTTTTTTTTGTAATGACTGCCAGATACAGAAGAGGCCATTTTAAGGTCTTCAAGCATGCATTAGAAAGGCAGTAAGGGCACTATACAGTATGCTTGTGTGGTTTTGTTCACATGCGTCTATATGTGTATGTGCTTGAAAGGAAAACGTATGAGGATTACCCATCCCCATCACGTCCTTCGGATGCACATGGTACTGCTACGATCTATATATGTTTCAGGGGTTAAAGTGTGAGGGTAAACAGCAGGAAAAAGCCTTTTTGTCACTGAAAGGCACGCACTCCTACTTAGAATCTAATAACAATGTCGCAATAGCAAAGAGCCAATAGGGTTGATAGCCAGTTTTGTGTAAACCTGGGACAGCAAAACCTGGAGGTGGTTGGTATTGACGAAGTGATGCAACCCTTCAATTTGTATCACTCTCTCGCCCTCGTTTTGCATTTCTTCGCTTTTCCGGCGTGCCACTGGCTCTTTTTCTGCCCTGTACGCCTTCATTATAATCAATGGAGGACAAAAAAGAGAATGTAGCCTACGAGCCCCCATGTAGTGCTCTTGCCTTCTTTTTCCCACGCAAACATTTACCAAATGATATTCCCTGTGTGGAGTTCTCTCGTTAATCGCCATCTCGGCTCAATTGTTCCTCCTATTTTTACACACCACCCAAGTTGGTCGGTGATTACTTCATTATCATCCTCCTCATCGCCTTCATCTCGTATGCGTAGCGGGAGGTGCCCCCACCCCCACCAGCACCACCTCCTCACTCTCTGCAGCTATGTCTCCAACTGCCCTTTAACTTTCTTTAAGGACAAAACCCCTATCTTAACTAAACCCGCCTGGCTCTCCGCTCCCGCAAACGCTGTCTCGTCACCCTCCCCAACCCTCCCCCCCCTCCTAAATAATACGACCACCAGCCCTCACTCCCTTGTTCCTCTTCCCCGGAAGATTGTTGACACTGCGACAGACGTGTGCAATGTTGCGATCAGCAGTACCTGAGAGCATGCATTAATTTCTACAGCTGAATAAATGAGTGCCTTTTTTTGGGGGCCACATGAGAAGAGGAGGAGGGAGAAGGGAGGAGGTTGGTGGGCAGGGTGCAGGGGAAGGGGGTGTGCGAAACAGACGTGTTGGCACTGTTACTGTATTGGCATCTTAAATAGATTAATTGCACCCAAAGTGGTTCCCAATTGGTAAACAATTATAATTCCAGCAAGGCCTCATGTATAATTAATGAATGGATTAAGGGGCTGATGCAAGGCGTGTGCGTGCGCCAAACCGGGCAAGGTAACAGGAAGCAGCCTAGCAACCGTTAGCTGCTACTGTTTCAACCGCGTTTACGTCTCACAGGGCATTGTCCCTAGCATTAGCACACGTTCTTGGCCCGAGATGTGGAAAAATTCAGAGAGATTTCTAGTAAATGTTCCCAGCATGCGTGGGCTCATAGTGCCCATATTTGACCTCTGCAGAAGGCTACACCTTTTTATTGTTTTTTGTTTTTAAAATCATGGATCAATTTCATTGGTCGTTTCATTCATTCATTATATTTCCTAACCACATGCATTTAGATACAAGTGGATGACACAGATCCAGTGGTTCAGCGTTGGGATTTTCCCAAGCCCTATTGTGTGTTTGCAGCACCCTGTGATTGCCGAGGCTAATTATTGTTAAAAGCAGATAGCTCATGCTGGAGAATATAAAAGGGAGAGTAACGGGGACAGGAAAATTGTCCCCATCATCAATCAATCCATCTCAACTGTAACAGTCTGAAATTAACACTTTGCCGGGAGATGAAAAGCAAATGCTTGGCAGACAACAATGCATCTCCAAGCACAAGAGCCATGCAGATAAAAGAGACACTTTCATTAAAGATAAGATTCGTTCACTTTTTCCCTTCAGAGCTAAAATTGTATACTGTCATCGTTAGGGCACTTGACACAAGATGATTTAGGGTATTATTTGAGTTCAAAAGCTGGCAGAATTCTGCTGTGAGTGTAATGTTTGATAACCACTTAGTCAGAGTAAAAAATACACTAATACTGAGAGAATGTCACACACACATCTCTTCTGTAACCAACAGGAATCAACCCAACCATGCTGCATAGCGGTTATGGAAGAGTGGCTTCTGAACTGGCTACATTAGTATGAGGTAGGCAGTCAGATGTCCATGACTCCACCTGCTGTCATCTAGCAATAATAAAAAACAGTTGATTTCATAACTGGATCAAAAGGTGCATGCCGAAGCATAAACACTTCTGTTCCTCTGGATTAACAAGTGTAAGTGCAAAAGAAATAAACAGCCCCAATAGGCCGAGAACCAACCTATTCTTTGTGATAACCAAGCAGTCAAGGGCTGAAGACAGCTGCTACGGCCCATCTTTTTTTTTTTTTTTCTTCTTTTTTATTAAAGTGTATACAAAAATAGAAAAGGCACTTACATGGTATGTTGGCATCAGCATTAAACATGTTTGCATACATCTTTAACAGTTTTACAGAGATAAAACCAAATAGACTATACAGTGTTTGATACTTTAGTATAGTCTATATATAACAATCAACCTGACATAACAAATGAAATACATGAATAATAATAAAAGAGAGAAGAGAGAGAAAAAAATAAAATAAAATAAATAATAAGAGGGAGTGTGTGAGTGAGGGGGGGGGGGGGGGGGGGGGGGGGGGGGTTACATCGTTGCAAAGAAGTCCATAAACGGTTGCCACTTGTTGAAGAATTTGCTCACATTCCCCCTTCTTGAATATCTTATTTTCTCGACTTTCAAAAAGGACATTGCCTCTTTAATACGGCCCATCTTTGGGGCATATCCCCGGCCACCGATCCTACCTGTGGGGCATTCACTTGGTCAAACACAAAGAGTGAGAGATTCTCCTTATAATGGTCCTAAGCACCCATTCATATTCAAATAACAATCCTGCTTTAGGTACTACATAGCAAAACATCATAAAACAAACACATAGGAAAGCACATAATGTGTAGTATCCATCATTTAGCATAGACCCTTATATGGGTACACCACTTAATAGTCTATGTTTAGCTTCAACATCTACTGTTTTCTGTAGTTATTTTGTCTTAATATTTGTTTCATTCATCTCCTTTTTAATTGAAACTCAACACTGAAATTTTACACCACATGCAACCTAAACCCCTCCATTTCTACTCATTGGCTATATCTAGTGGCCTACATTTTGCAGCATTGTGCAGACCCTTCAGCATTTGATTCGACTCCCATGTAACACTACAGTTGGATGTAAACTGACGAATAAACAGCTGTTTCGGCATACTTCGTCGAATAGCTGAAGGACATGACCGGGGAAATGAGTTAACAAGGTGAAAAAGGCAATTTTAATATCGTGAAAATTGCCTTGTGACTTTCATTTGATTTAGTTATATTTGTAGCAGGGCAGGGCCGCGGAAATGGTTATTGAGGAATAACCATTGACGCGCGGAAGAATTGCTTTCATTTTGATGTCTTTCAGTAGATGTTTACCCTCCAACGTCAACATGTGCATTCAAATCGCAAGAGCACTCTGTAAGGGACAATTACATCAAATCACATTAAACTCTCTACAGAATAGTAGCCTTCCAATTAAAGATGGGATTCACATATGCATGTTGAAACACATCAAACATGTGTTTCACATGACCCTGCTTGCTAGGAACCTAACAAGTTAATTTGGCTACTTGCGTTTCAACCTAAGTGCCACTTCATGTCACATATCTTGTTATTGTTGGTTAAGTTGGTAGGTTTAGGTTAGGATGCGTTTTGGTTTGTTTATTATTGTTTTTGGTGATACTTGATCTAATACAACAATAATCTAAATACGATAGCTTGTTTTTAAAAAGGGCAGATATTGGACAGAGCAGTCTCCCTCACACACACACGAAAACATAAACTAAAAAAACTTTCCATAAATAAAGGATTCAAGCATTTTTGTGCAAGCCAAGCGAACCATCTGGATTATAGACTTCAAGCAGCTTGACTTCACTCAGGAGAAGTGTCACACAGACGAGATGTAAAGAGCCAAGCGCTTACAGGAATACATGAGATGCGGTCTGGTCAGCCACCATTCTCAGGCTCATTCATGTGGAAAGAGTTGAGGACGCTCCGTATGAGCGGACTGTTATTATCCTCAGGGACCATCTAGAATCTAGAGAGCCCAGTGAGTGGCTCTGGCAACTGCCACAGGCTGAAGGCTGAAGCCAACTAGTCATCTTTTGACGCCCTTCCTATAATGCTCTCCCCGTAAATGCAATCAACCTTCAGATACATTTGTGGCCAACATGAGGTGCCGGACAGGTGCCAGTCACCATTCACACCAACATTAGCAAATCGTATCAAAATGTGTACCTTATTGAATATGTAATCTGCATTACGTTAGACCCTATGGTGTTCTATGCACCCATCTGGCATGCAATGTTAGTAAAGGAGAAACAAAAGTCAAGACTGAACAACCTACAGTGACGGACTGCGGTAGCTCAGTTCAGCAAAGGTTCTAGTTAGACTGAATCATACCAGGCAAATAATGTGTGTGAGCACATAATCACTATCAAGACATGCTTTGATCAGCATGTTGGACTAACAGATATTGCAGCTCTAATTAATATTGTATGCCCTCTGCACAGCAGGTAAATCACTTGTACGCTTGAGGAACTGAGGTATACTTGTTCTGTATAGAGTAGAAGATCTAACAGGACCTCAAACACATATCAACCGTCACTCACAGACAGCAAATGGGGAGCTTCGGTGGACTCCCATGCCCTGGATGAGTTCAGAACGTTCACAACACTCCCATTGGTTTCAAGTTAATTTCTCTAAGACTTTCAAAATCCTCCCCCTAAGTCCTTCAATGAATTTCAATTATTCCCCGGGACACAGCAAAGGAGTGGTGAGGAGTCCCGGGTCCATGCGATTATGTCTTCGAGCTCTTATAGGTGCCCAGAATGTGTTATCTTACACCTTAGGGAGCCATATGTGCCAAAGAGACATCCACTTTGACAAACCTGTCTTCCCATCCCATGAAAAAGAGATGATGGTGATTTGAATAGGCCCATGCTATTTTGATGGTGTTGGGAGGAGTGTTCCAACTGAATTTTGGTAAGCTCACCTCCATTTAAAAAATGATCTCCCTCTGGTCTCTTTAATACCAGAAGCGTAGAGGAAGCCTGCTCAACATTTGCTGAAATTGTGTTAAGTGGCAATAAGTCGCCATTGGGAATCGGATATGGCAAGTTTAGATGGTTATTGTCATGCTATATTCTGCATAATGTACACATAATTAAAAAATTATGCATATATTAGAATATTTACACACATACTATTCATTATAACATGATTTAATCTTAAGTATAAGGTTTCCCATTGAAAATGATTGAAGTAATTTTTATTTTATTTTTTTTTGAACTACGATTGCATGCAACCTTTGGAGAGTTTACAGCTTGGCTATGAAGGGCTGTGAAGTAAGCCATTTGGTGCTGGGAAGCTTCGAACAGTGGATGGATTCGAATCACGTGTGGGCTAATGTCATTCTGAGTGGGACCAATGATCTCAAATTGAGATAGTGGCATTAATCTAGTCAAGTCAATGTGTCAAGGTAAAGCTATGATAACTACAACTTTAATGTATAACTATATAAAAACGAACCAGACTGTATTATTGTATCAACTTAAAATATCTATATTTTTTCTTGTTCAAAACCTTGGTTGTAAGATAGGGGTCTTTCTGGCCTCTTTGGTTCAGTGTTTCTTAACGATTTCTTTAGTGTGATTAAACTTTTGTGAGGACAAGGTCATACCAATCACAGAAGTGCAAAGAAAGGGGTCTGCAAAAGAACTTCAGTGGATGTTGTTTCCCAGCCAACGACGGCCGCTCCTCAGAGTTTATATCATTGGAGTTACAGGGTGAGTTCACCTTGATCAGCAAGCGCTTGATTGGTTGAAGCACTGCTCAGCAGAACTCCTATGCCATCACGTTCATTTTATGCTGTCTTTGCATTTTTTTTTTGCTTTTCTCTCCATTGTTGTTTTTATTTTCTTGCCTTTTTATTTTACTTTCCTTTCTTCTACCTAGCCTTTTCTGCCTCTACCCACCCCTCACGTTCTCACCCCTTAAACCCTTAGACCTACATTTCCCCTCGCTCCATCTTACATTCACACGACTCTTTGCTGTCTGGTCTCCCTGATCTCTGACAGTGCCTTCTTATCACATTCCAGTGAATGAATATGCTCTCAACTCATTTAAGAGGGGAATCTGTGCCGTCAGCCCACAGAAGAGCACTCACTCACCCACACACACATGCATACACAAAAAGCTGCCAAGCTGCTCTCAGGAAAAGTCTTCTCGTCTTTTCTGTAGTGGAGAAAGAGGCAATTATTGAAGAGGAGATTGGAGTAAGGCCAACCCAGATGTGGAGCCAATAAGGGGCGGGGGGGGGAAGAGAGAGAGAGCAAGAGCGAGAGAGAATGCATGTTGGGTATGGAGGCGTTGATATGGATGATAGTTGATATATTGGGGGGAAGGGAGCATGGATCAATGGAGAGTGGAATATGAGAAAATAAGTGTGTGTTTGAGGTGTTTTGTTTGTCTGACAGAGAGATGATGGAGGTTTGAGGGGTCTTTGGCATTACTTTGGCATTATTGAGTATTTTTCACCTGGTAAGATGAAAGGGAATCAAAGATTCATGCCCCCCGACCTCTCTAAAAGAGTCCACATGGAGTCAATTCATACAAATCAAGGGAATGTGGATCTCAGCCGCTAAGTTATTTGGTTATCTTCCATTTTTTAATGTGTCAGAGTCAGGGCTTGGGAAACAGGTAGAAAAAGTCTCTTGTTCAGATCAGAACAAATATGGAAACGTTTCTGTTCTTCTGTTCCAAATATCATAATATTATGTTGGGGATGAAATATAGCCTAGCGCACATATTACCGGCGAGACTCCAAATCTGCGGCACAAGCTCACAATCTCTCCTGTATATAAAATGCCCAAGCTCTCCTGTATATATTTTACAACATAGTAATTAGAATAACATATTGGAACCGTGTTCCAATACCCGTACTGTCCGTACTTACTAGCCCAATTTTAAGTACGTAGTACGTTCCAATTCAGATCTGGTGAAAAGAAGTATACTTCAAGGACCTGGATGTTGTACTGAAAATGGGCTAATCGTGAAGTGTGGATCGAAGGACACTCCCCGTACTCAACGGCAGCCATCTTAGCTACGTAGCGGAAGAGGCGGAGCCAGGCTGAGCCAAAGTCGGCGTATTTTCCACATAGCCTGCATTAATAGAGTCATTTTGTAGTTTTTATAGTTTTTATAGCTTTTTATAGCTGCTAGGCGTAAAGAGTTCACCGTTCAAAGCGGGATGTTTATTGCGGGGGAGGAGCCACGGCGGCAGTCGTGATCGTAATTTCCGGTTAGTGCACCACGGAGTACTCGATTTGGAACAGCACTCACATCTGAAAGATGTACGTAGTAGATAGTACGGAGAGTATACTTCCTTTAAGTATACTCATGGAAGTACGGGTATTGGAACACGGCACTGGAGCTCTATATCTAAATATCATATTATATATAGGTTTCTATATCATATATTATAGATATTATCATGGCAAAAAGCTGTGTGCGCCTCCAGACGATATTATGAATCTCAACCGACTGCATTGGGTTCTCCGACGTCTCTGGTTCTTCCACTTCCACATCCATTTGAAGTAGACTGAACCGCGACATAGAGGGGAAAGGGATTACTGCCAACGATTGTGTGTGTGTGTGTGTGTGTGTGTGTGTGTGTGTGTGTGTGTGTGTGTGTGTGTGTGTGTGTGTGTGCGTGCGTGCGTGCGTGCGTGCGTGCGTGTGAATACACACACTAACGCAAGTTCTCTGACGACTCTGGTATTTCCACGACGAGGCACCACCGCAGCTGCACACACACACACACACTCGAAGCTCATTGTCTCATTGGCAGGCCAAATTCTCTGGGCGGGCCTGGTAACTTGGCCCCTTATGACGACATATAGGGCCAAATTCGAAATCGGAGCGTCCTAGCTTTAATTCTTCTAAGGCAGAGTAGGATACCTAGTGCGTGTTTTACACTTTATGCCATTTCTAGCTACTGGGGGACCATAGGCAGGCTAGGGGAACTCATTAATGTTAGAAAAGTGAAATTATCATGCGATGGGGCCTTTATATAAATGCAGGGAATGGTAGGGCTGTCTTGCCAATTAAGCTTTTCTAGGATTGATCACGGAGCTCTGTTTCCCTGAGAGCCCTGTCAAATACCATGTACACCTTTGACCTTCTGGCCTTTAAGTCTTCCGGTAAACATAGGAGGATGTTCATTTTTGGCTATGTGAATGCCATGGATGCTATCCAACTGGCATTCCAGCAGTGGCCAATGTTATTTGGAACCACAATCTTTTGTGGAAATAGCCTTTGCCCTCTTCCACTTGAATTGTGTTGCCGCTAGACACTGTGCCCCCAAAAGTATCAGTGCTCATGGTCTCCAACAGATCCTAATCACACATTACGGTTTCTAGGAAACCAAAAGGTGAAAGCAGAGCTAGTCTCCACTGGCCTCCCACCAACATTTGACAAGATGCCTACTTTTAAAGAACCAGTGAGGGACAGAGAGACAGAAAGAGAGAGAGAGAGGGAGGGCGCGTCACAAAGCCAATTCTAACAAGACGGGTGGTAGGAAATTGATAGTCTCGCAGCCAGCGAGGTACCGCGAAAGCCAATCTACGGCTTGGAAATGAGGAAAATGGTGGTGGGAGCCGGCCTTTTCAGCCGCGTTACACAACGTAGTGTCTCTAACCCAATGTTAAGAAATGCAAATGGGTTCATGGATTTATACCATCTAGCTCAGCAAGACAGGAAAACCACTAGCAGGTGTGACATTGAAACTAGCCACTGCTTTACATGATATGTTCAAGATGTGAATTAACGTGAATTTAATTATGGAATTGTTAACATAGTCGGGTCATGTGTCATTCATCCCACACAAACATTTAGTTGCTCCATGAAATGAAAGAAAATTGTAAACAAAATTGACAATGCTCAATTGGTTAGACTGCAACCAGAAAGTCGACGAGTGCTGAGGGTTTGCTGAACTTTAACCAAATCTGGTTGAAAGTATGTTAAACGCATTTTTCTCATCAACAAAAGCATTAAGTGCAATTGTTTGTCCATTCAACATCGGTGGCAGCCATCTTTGTTGCTTACAAAAATACCTCAACGGCGCTACTCTGTACAGTCATCGTATCAGACCTGG
The DNA here is from genome assembly GCF_902167405.1 of Gadus morhua. Classification (NCBI taxonomy): domain Eukaryota; kingdom Metazoa; phylum Chordata; class Actinopteri; order Gadiformes; family Gadidae; genus Gadus; species Gadus morhua. The sequence continues at coordinate 21,839,329 of NC_044059.1, read as the reverse complement.
CCCGTATAAGAGAAACGACCAAACCATCTGTCAGAGCAAATTAAACATGAGATCACAGATTCATCTCTTTCCCATGCTAGGAAAATATAGTAAAGGAGGAATTCAAGCATAAGGTAGCTAAGCTACCCATTGACTTTCTGTATTACCCAGAAGTGCCTGACTTCCCTTTTCTGTTTCACTGGGAATGACAAGAACACTAATTTACCATTTCATAATCCATTCTTCAGTGCTGGGAAGGTATTCCCTCTGAATAAGTATAATCAAAAAGAGCACACAACCAGTCGTATACTTAAAATAACCCAGCACATAATTACAACTGAAAGGGTTGCTTGATTGCGAGTGAATTTCAACTCCCCTGTTATCATTTAAGCCTTATACAATTATTTCATCATCAGGGGAATTGCACACATACTGACGTTGTATGCCGTTTGAACATGGCTAATGGTTTTTGAGAGTTGGATGTCAAAACCGCTCTCTCTACTTAAAAGAGTTGCGTTTATCAAATGGAAAATAGAAAGCATGCAGCTCAAAAGACATTACGACGTTAAGGGATCTCTGTCTTTTATCTGTGTTGATGTGTCACTCTTCAATCGGGCAACTTCTGTGTGACATCATCCTCCAACGAATAGTAGCATCATCTATAATTCATGCATCACAAACGACAGAAACACTAGCACACATGTATACATTTGGTTGAGGACTTTCAACACTTTCAGCGGGGTACATTTGAACATGATGGTGCAATACTTTGTTCAACCTTTACAAAACATGAAACTTTAGGGTATTGATGGATTCACTTTGTTAAATAAAGAAGAAAAGATTGTCACATGACATCTTATAAAAAACAATGTGTTCTGATTCTGACTACGTAAGAGATGGTAAAGGTGTAGTAGTAAGGTATTGGGCTTAAAATAAATGGTAGCTACAGCTTGCTTATCCTCATTTTTGCCAGAGCTGGAAAAGACTTTCTGCGAGGTAAGGATGCAGTGGGGAATCAAAACATCCGAGGCAGACGCAGCACACCAAAGCAGAACACCCGACAAATAACTGAATATAAGTAGCAAGACACCCCCCATCAGTTTAGAGCTCATCCGGAGCTAAAGTACTGAGCCAATGACAGGTCAATTTATCTGCTGCTTCTTGGCTTTTATCATGCTCCGCTTGCTGAGAGCTCTGACCTTTTCCCACTTGTCTTGACGGGACAGCAAGGCAAAATGTGTTGCACGTGCACAGGTCTGGTTGCTGTGCATCTGTCTTGAGTGTGTCTGTGTAGGGGGGGGGGGGCAGGGGATGTTGTTGTGCTTGCTTGTGGTGTGTATGTGATGCATGTGGCTGTATATATTGTTTTTTTTAACATGCAGGTTTTTCTGTGTTGCTGCAGATTTAACATGAAGCGGCATGTGTTTGGCCGTGTGCATTATAATCGGAGCGCCGCTGTTGCACTTGGTCAGATGCATGCGTGTGTGTGTGTACATTAAAGAGTAGTGGCACATGCGTGTGCTTCTGTGTGAGTACTCCTGGCTCTTGCGGGCAATGGTCATGAGTGACTCAGCAACACACACACACACACACACACACACACACACACACACACACACACACACACACACACACACACACACACACACACACACACACACACACACACAAACACACACACACAAACCTTACTGGGATCGCTCACTTTTAAACATCAAATGTCACCTATCCCTCCTGCCCGACTCCCAGAAGCTGACACACTTCAGCAGGATGACTGGCCTGGGCTCCAGAGCTCGGCGTGACAGGCTACATGTGCCCTGCGGGACAATACACTGTGGACAGTATAAGAGTTGAGAGTCAAGGGTGTACACAAAGCACAGCTTTGACACACCCTTTCTCTCTTTGTCATGTTGCATTACTGTTCTTGTTCATCACGCATGCTGTTTCAGTGTTGGGCTTATGAAACATTGAAAGCGCAAACTAGGGTTGTCGTTATCTTTATCAACAGGATGTCAGTCAAGTGTTATGGTGGATGCTCAAACCTGACGTTGTCACATTTCTCTAAAGCCTAACAGAGCTAGTTCTAAATTCTGTGGTTTCTAGTCTCTTGTGTTTCAAATACATTCTTGTCAACGAAAAAAGACATGCTTTGACTCTGTTCAGTAAGGGCTTTGATAAAACATGCATACCGAACGTTCACCGATAGGCTGGTTGTCTTAATCTGAAGACAGAGGCTGAAGAGTTTTAGAAGAATCTTGCTGTGTTTCATGGAGGAAAAGCACAGAATGGCAGCGTTTTTTGCAGGATTGTTAAAAAAATAAGTAAGTTAAGCATTAACTGCTTTAACATAGTTACAAGGATCCAGGTTGAATTTATAGTAACCATTTGTTAACATGTCAACAGATAACATGAAGCAGAAAAACATGGTGATTGTTGATTGATTGTTGATGACACCGAAGTAACTGGCAACTCACTAACTTAATTATCTCATTGAATGATTTTGCCATTTGTACGATGACAGCAGATAATGTCCATGTTGTTAACGGTTGCGTCATGTCTATAATTTAACATACATCATTTGTGAAGCACACTTGGCCTATCTATTGTTAACACCTGCAAGAAATTTCTAATTCAACTGTAAAAATAAACGGTTGGTAAGATTTAAGAGCGACAATTTGATTGTAATTTATAAGAAATGTCAGTGCCATCAATCAGCTTTTAGTGAGTAAAATGCCCTGTGAGAATATCGGTTTCGAGCGCGAGCCTGCCTATGTATGAGCTCATTTAAATGATAGCCCGCTCCCGGCTAGTTTCTGTCTAATCAGGGCATTGCTTCCCCAAACACATGACAGGTGCATGAAATTCAACACTTCGTCATGGCAGAGAAATGGGAGGGAGCGAGGTGAAAGGGAGGGGATTTTGTTTGTTGGCTTCATCTTTTAATCTTGCCCTTCCTCTCTCTTTCACAACTGCAAAGTCCCACCTTTAGGTAGGTCATACGATCCAAATGTTTCCATCAAGTGACATTTCCCATACATTTACACGTCACCCTACCAACCTGATGCCCTTGTAAATCCTTTGCAAATGTCATTGAAGAAGGCAGCCATACAATAGAGCAGCTTAAGGCCTTCCACAACACAACCTGCAGTTACACAGCCTGTAGCAGCACAGCATGGTTTATATTCAGCCACGGAGCAAGCTTATGTAAATAGACCTCTGCTTTTGCGCTGCATTCAACACTGTCGCCTCAAGGGGGGAAGCATCCCTTTGTCATATGTCCTCCTCCCCTCCCCCCCAAATAAATGACACCAGACAACTATGATGTGCATATGTTACGCAGTCAAACCAATTCCAGGCGAAAGAATTGCTGAAAAGCAAATGTAAAGGCATGTTTCTGATTTGTATTTTTATCATAGCTGGCTGGCTACAGATCCAAATGCGTTAGCAGGCATGGATGATATACAACAGCCGTTTACATTTAGTCTTGATTAAATGACAAGCTCTGACGCGTGGCAACGATAAACTGAAAGAGTCGGCTACGTTTCCAGTCCCAGACGCACTGGTTATGCTGCAGTACCATCACACTACAGAGAAACCTTCCACATAGACATGCACAGAGTTATGCATATATGTCTGAAAATATATCAAAAAAAGGGGGCAGGGAATTGAAGCAGCAGAGGTCTATGCCCTTGCCCGTTATTACTATGGTAAAACATGTAAATAACCTTGGCGCCACTCTGCCTTTGATGTCTTCCATTTTAAGTAAACACTCGTCTTAGTGAGAAGTCGATATTGCTTCGCGCCTCTTTAGGGACCCATAAGCGCTGCGGGGCCCCAGCGCCACGTAGGTATTTTTCTTCATCTGAAACATTGATCCGAAGTCTCGCACCAACATCTGTCCTTCTCCCGCTCAGATTTCAGTCGATCTATCTCGCTCCACCCCCTCTCTCACACACAAATTTACGATCATTTTTCAGTTCAGTCGATTTGGAAGGATCCATGGCGCCAATAGTGAACTAGGCATGTCTGAAAAGAGACAGGAAGAGAGTGATGGAAAGACGGAGCAAAGAGGAAAAGTGAGGCACCAAAGACTGAGTGACTGATACACACACACACAAACACACACACACAGACACAGACACACACACACACACACACACACACACACACACACACACACACACACACACACACACACACACACACACACAGAGAGAATGTGTGTCCTAATTAAGTTTTCATCCATGTCAAGTCATCGGGGCCTTGTTAGGGAAACATATACAGACAATGCTGCTTCATTCCTGGGGAAAAAATACTGGCAGCTGCTACTACAGGAAATCTATTAATTGATTTCGGCAACACATCTTTGTTTTGAGAACATCTGTGGAGAATTCCCTCCACGCACTGCCACACAGCGCCGTTGACAGGTGTGCACAGTAGTTACCGGTGGCATCATTGTGGTGAAATGCCAATGCTTACAAAAGCTGAAAGGAGATCCCCTTTTAAAGCCCGAGTAGCTCAGTGCATTTGCCAAGCGGCTCCGAAAAACGTCAGTGTCTGGGGCCCCCATTGAAGGCCCACAGAGCTACATGATAGGCTCTACTAGTAGGAACACACTTTGGCTCCCATACAGCAGCTAATCGCTTAAATTCATGTAGAAAAGAAAAATCACAAATTTTTGCTTTGATTACTTTGTTGAATGACTGGTCAAAGCTCTGAGCTATCTAAAACATACAGAGCATATAGGTTATAAACACCAAAGTGAGCACATGTATGCCCCTGAACATTGTGAGCCTGAGGTTTTATTTTTATGATTTGAAAGACATGTATAATTATATATACGTTGCTCAATGAGATAATTGAGTTTGTGAGTTGCCAGTTATTTAGGTGTCAGCTCTCTCAATTAGCTTTTGGGAACATCATCTCACCCTAAAATCATCAACAATCAACATGTCAACAGATAACATTAAGCAGAAAAAACATGGTAACAAATGGTTACTATAAACAATAATATATAATTATAATAAATTCAACCTGGATCCTTGTAACTATGTTAAAGCAGTTAATGCTTAACTTACTTATTTTTTAAATGTACATCCATGCTAACGCTAACACTATTGTCATATATAGCTAAACATGTAAATCTATTGTGTCAGTTTCAGGTACTCCATTCCCTCATTCAACATTGATTAGTAAATAGGCAACAAGTAAACTACTGTTTTCAAACAGAGTAGCCTTTAATTTCTTGTAGTTGGTGTGTAGTAACCTTTACCTCCTGCAAATTAACTGTGATCGTTGTTAAAGGAATGACCAATTGATTGGATTAAGGAAGCAATTGGTTGTGAAAGGAGAAACTAGAAAAACAGATCAGTGTTGATCAATAGTCATCAGACCTCCAGAGTCCATAGAGGGGTATTGATCAGAGGAACGTCAATCACACAGTCCACTGGGACACATGCTGCCGATTGGTACAGTTCGTGCATGATTAATGTCGATAATGGGTCATGGAGGCTTATGTACAAGTGTGAATACATACAGCGTACAAAATCGAATGATGGCAAGTTTGGCTATTGTCAGACAAATACGTATTTTTTATTGTCTGAAATACAAAAGTCTTTAAACCTACTCTTGAACTCATGACTTTTTCCATCATGGTCAAGGTAAAGAGTTTAGGAAAGGGCGTAATTGTTTGACAAATCGACCGCAACCAGTGCCTCACCTACCTATCCTCCAAAATATGCGCTCTATAGACCCTCTATGCGTCTGCTACTTTTATGTACCAAGGTATGGTTGATCGACTTCAAGAAAAGTGACAAAACCTTTTCCCAGAGCCGTCCCAGCAGAAAGATAATATATTTCCCTGTACATAAATACACTCTTCCTACTCATATTTCGTTGTCCTTGAAGCCAGGATCTGGTATGCATGTAGGCGACAAGCCACCATGTAGGGAGAGTTTATGTACAAAGAGTTAATGGATGTTTTCTGTCTTTTTCCTCTATTGCCAGTATTCCCCTGCTCATCCTTGGACTTGAACCTGTACACCACTTTAGCGATGACAAGGATGCTCACTCCCTCGAACATCCAACACTTTATCCAGGGGCCAGGCAGTGAGGAAAAGGGCAAGGGCAAGAGAGATTATCGCCAAGTGCTCTGAAGAGTTGCAAGTAAAAAGGACAAAAGGAGAGCTCCCTTCCCAGCGAGCTCACATGACACAAATACTAATGCAGATGAAATGAAGGGCGCACTATTCAGCACACACCTTGACTCAGAGTGAGCCATCCATCGCCACGACGGCTAACGTGATTATAGTTAAGCTAAGGGCGAAAGGACATTCTGTGAAACTGTCTGGTTGAAGCACAAAGTGGTTTCAGAATAGCGTGTTGTTTTTGCACAATCCGCCGTTATGGAATAAGATGGATTCAAAGTTTGCGCGAACTACAATACTGTCTTTTAATTGGAATTGCCCTGGTTGGTGAAATAACTGATTTCAAAGGTCTTCATACACTCATAAATGAACAGTATGTTATGAGTGACCCTTTATTTGATCTCATGAATTCATGTTATTAAAATTTCACTCAATGAAATCATGGTTCTGACATTTCGTTTTGAGATTTAATCTATAATCTCAAATATTATGAGAATTTATGAAAACTGCTGCAGTCCTTTTTAAAAAATGACAGACATTGGAGCAAGAAGTGACTTTCTTTCTAAAAGGCTTGCAATTAAGTAGGGCAAAGGCATACAACATATAACCTTAGCTACCATGTTCACTTTGTGTCCATCAAGAGTTAGTGAAAGCCCTGTAACTGGTCAATATCCTTTAACTTTTGAATGAGCAGGTTGTGTGTACTTTGAGAACCGGTATCAGCTAAAGAATGTTCGTACAATAATGTAAATACATATTGCCACCAAAAGGAGGGGACTTGCCCCTCCAAGGTTTAAAATGACAATTGTGGTTGGCACACACACAGTTTTTCCATCTAGATTCCACTTGGGTTTTGGATTGTCTGTGCCGTTAAAAGTAGTAAGCTATTATTAATGCTTACCGGGAGCCAGTTCTAATTTGCACAGACTTCATACTTGTTAGGGAGGAGGGAAGTGCTCGCAACCATTAAAACCTAACGTGATGGTCATTTCACGCGTGATTTCAGTGGTCTATGTAAATCGACTTCCACGATCGTTTGAGAATGAGATGAGGGAGGAGCTGAGTCTGACTGTCTCAGCTGAGAACCGTGCACTCCATGATTCGATTCACCGCTACCGGAAACTCGACTGAACGAACAAACAAACATTTCTGAATGACTCTTCATGGCGAACTGACCGACGCGAACTGAATCAAGCATATTCTTTGAGTACTGACTTGTGAAGCAGTTTTGTATATGATTTAAAGTAAACGTCCTTGAACACAAAATGTTAATTGAAAACCTTGAGATGCACAAAATGCCATAAGTGACCTCCACCACAAATAGATTCAAGCCAATAATATCCTGAAGTGAACCAACTCCAACGTTGACACTCAATACCTTCCATTTTTGCATCCAACTTCCCTGAATATCGCATTTCATTATAGATACAATTCCCTGGAGAAAAAACATCAAAATTGTAAGTTTATGAAGGCAGCAACACATCCTAAAGGTTATCAGATATCATCTCTAAAGTGTTTTAAGACCCTGGATTAAAATTCAAACGCCCCGGTGGGGAGAACAAGAAACTATTACAAGAGGCGAGAGCCCAAATGGCACGTTTGGCTTAGGAATAGTTTGAAACAGTGAAGCTTTAGTTTAGAGATGGTTTGTCATAGGTATGAAGTTTGAAATGGTCAAGTTGAGGGATGTGTAGTTTAGGCATGCGGTTAGCATGGTCTAGGTATTCAAACTTTGTTATTGCCCGCAGTACCGACAGTGAAGAGCTTTGCTGTGCACAGCGGTGCCCTAAATGCGCCTGCAGCTAGTGGGCTGTAGCACAAGTGACGTGATTCATGCTCTCATATGGGAGTTCAAAGAAGTAAGTCCCATCGACACCATCTTTAAAGATTTTCCTGATTGCATTATACCTCACTAATTGGAATAGGCTGAACCCACTCGTATTACGGACTTGTATAATTTCTTACCTCATAGTCAAGAGTATCAAGCATTAAAATGACATGAAGTACCAGTACACTAAACTGTAACATTCATATAAACACACGAAAAAATGATACTTTTGACATTGACGTTATTTATTCCCACGAAAAGGCAAACAAAAAAGGAATATCTTTGTACATGAAATTCTTTGCAATACAAATTAATACTTTGAATGAAATTCAATGCTTTTATTTAAATACTTTAAGAGACGGCGGGTACGCTTTTAGATTAGCGATATTAAATTCCACCATTAAGTTAGAGATGTTTATGTTCAAGTTAGAGATGGTATTTTGTCAAAGCCTTTGTCCGTTTTTTTTGCCGGCTGTGTTCGTTTAGACTCTCTTGAGAGGGTTCCCACAGACAAGGTAAACAGAAATAAAATACTAGACAAATCAAATGAGGTAAATTGTCCTGTAGGCTGGTGTTGATCAACTTTTCTATGTGAGTGACTCGATCACTCAAGGACAACCAGGCCAGTCTGGGGGATCTGCATGAAGGCCTCTCCCTCCAGCCCAGAAGAGACCTCAGCGTTGAACCACCAACTGGAAGGAGAGGATCTTTCATAATTAATGAGTTCTTTACATGCGCATTCAAATACCCATGGTGGCTCTCAAGGCTCGTACGTGTTACTTATCTTAATACTAATTTAAAAAAAAAAGCCCGCGTAATATGAGATGTTCCAGGAAAAGACTAGTCTTCAGAGATTGTATGAAAATCAGGAATGTAATTGCCGTTTCTGATACATTTGGTCTCCCTTCGAGAGTTAATACAGCCCTCACCTGGTTCTCTGCATCATGCCCCCCCCCCCTGTTCAGTGGACTCTGAACAGGTGAGTCTTGAGTCTTTTTCGGAAGATAGTGAGCGACTCTGCAGTCCTGAGAGCGGCAGGGATCTCGTTCCACCACTGAGGTCCCAAAACCGAGAAAAGTTGTGACTTTGCTGAACACAAATGACCCAAATTACAAGTCACCTATATGAGAAATCCTGAAGCTAGTCCAACTGCAGTATGGTGTGTTGCTGTTACTAGGGTCAACTGATTAATTCTGTTACACAAACAAGAAATGCCTTGAGAGCATTTTTGTATCCCACCCTTATGCATCTGTTACATTCACTGTACCACTGGTCTTTGTTCCCCTGCAGCTTCAAGGGTCAGTCCCGGATAACAAAGACACACTCGAAGAAAAACAAATGACACTATCAGTACATGATCAATTGTTCATGTTAAAGAATTTCCTTAAGTTGTTTCACAAATCAGTTTGAGGAAGGTTAATCATCACTCACCATTATGAAGGCCAGCATGAGCCATGTCTGGTAAGATGGTTCTGGTAGTCAAGGAAGCTATTGATGTAAATTAATTTATTCTATTACCTTATTAGATCACATTACATTAAAGCCACTATTAGCACCGCATTGAATGAAACATTAATAGTGCTAACACCAGTTTCAGTTTATGCTCCTACAGAGTGGTAAAGACTACAACATATAAAGTTTTATGGTGCTGAGATAAATCAGACCCTATAGCGTGACTTCTTTACCATTCCGCCCCTACCAATATGGCTTGAATTTTAACATGCCGATGCTTCAAGAACCATCTCCTGCGCAAGATCGTTGACCTGGTTTCTCTGAATAAACCACGTGTTGAACCTTTACCACTCTTCGCGTCATACCCAGCCTTCTAACCACGATACTACAGGCTTTAAGATGACGCTTCATCACCAGCCCCCACCTAAATCAATAAATGGTGAATTGCAATTTTAGTCCATTCACCTCCGAGGAAATGGTAAACCCCATTTGCTTTTGATGCCGATGTTTGTATTGATCTTTAATAATCTTAAAATCAAACAAAATTTTCCAGTAAAGATGTTTATGATTTGCAAATCTCTCTAAAAAAAATAAATAATAATAATAATAATGTGTGCACTGAAAATTAACTATGAATGCACGCTAAGCTTCCAAACTGAAAAAAAAGTTCATAAAAAGGTGCTTTGGGGCTAGGTAGTTCAACAAAGACCTGTACCACAGTCCACATGGCCAGAGGTAAAACAAATAAAGAATCGCAAAGAATTCCAACACAAAAACACATACATTTGCAAATACACTACAAAACTCGACATAAAACATCAGTCAATGAAAAGCAGTAAACAGCAGCTACAAATCCATTGAAAGGAGAAAATGATATTGTATAGAATAGTGCTGCAGTAGAGTAGTGTGCACAAGAGTTTATTCAGTAAGCAAATCTAATTCATGACTGAAATATTAAAATCTAGAATGCCAACATGTTCCAAACCAACCTATTTACCTGGTCTATGGTCTTTGAAAAATTTCAACTTGGGGTAAAGAATGGATGGATCAAGGAGACACAGCTTTTGCTTTGGGAATCACTGGTTTCAGTCTGCCAGGGCTCAACCCTAGATATTGTTGCTGAGATTTTGTTTTTATACATTGAATTGGCAATTGCAAAATATATTCCCATTTTAATAAAGACACTTAATAACCACGGCATTAGGCGATACAATTGATTGAGCTTCCATTTGATTTCAAATGAAATGATTTATCAAATTAATGAAAATAATTGTTTTTCAAATAATTCAAGCTGAAGTGATGATTGCATTCTCACTTTGCATATTAAATTGCCAAATGCACACTGTCATTCACTGAAATTGTCCATTGAACTGCAAAAGGCAGTACCATTTCAATAAAGAGGCCAAAAAACTTCCATAGTTAAAATGACACTTATAGGTTCACTAACCAGCTACGTTCATTAGTCAAGTGGACTATGTACTCCCTTAAACCCTCATGCCGATATATAAAACGCGAGGGTTTAAGGGAAAGCCCCCAGATGGCATGACTCGGTGTCCGAAGAGACACCGAGTCTGTGTGTAATGGGTGAGATGTAAAAATACAACGGCTTAATTTGAAGCCAGCAGCCCAAACCATTCCATACTTCTTCGACTAGGTCCTAAAATAACCATTAGATGACTCACTGCGCGGGGTTCCTGTTTGGTAGACCACCATGTTCCACACGGTTGGGGGATACAATGTTTTGTTTGAAACGTCTACAGCATCTCCAATGCAAGACATGGCAAAACGATAGTTCCGTATGTAACTACGGTTCTATGAATTCCGGATGACCGCCAGAGGCGGTGCTTGAGCACTGGATGTTCCATCTCGCACATGCGCAGGTCGAGTAATTATACCAACAAAGTCACCTGTGACACCTGGGTGACCCAAGAATGTCTATATATTCCGGAAGTCACCCGAGGATCTGTTCCAACTGGATCTTCTCGCGGAATCTGAGAAGTCTGAGTTACAGAGAAATCTTGCGGTCATCCAGAATTCATAGAACCGTAGTTACATACGTAACTATTGTTCTATTTCATTCCTACTGACCGGTGCTTTAGCACTGGATGACTAATACCAAAAAAGTCACAAAGAGTGCTCACCAATTAAGGGCTCGAAGCCGTCGACAAGACAGCCGTCGCCACAGGATGAGGAGCAGCGACATTTACCCTGTAGAATCGGGCATGATGAGGACCATGTAGCCGTGGAGCAAATGTCCTGAAGTTGAACCCCCTTCAAGGCAGCCCACGATGTAGCCATACTCCTGGTAGATTGGCACCTAACAGCCAACAGCCATATTGTGTCTCTGCCACTTGGGGTCCAATTGGAGACCATTCGCCCAAATCTGAAGATTATAACTTCAGAAGGCCTAGTGGGACCACCATGGATGCTGAGGTCAGCATACCTATCAGTCGAAGGAAGAGGCTGCTCCAGCAACCTCCCCCGCCTGAAGCGCTGTAGCAGTTGCAGAATGGTAGCTACGCACTCTGGAGAGAGGCAGGCTTGCATGGCCACTGAGTCGAGCACCAGCCCAAGATAGCTCACAACCCGACATGGTGTATGGTTGCTCTTGGTAAAGTTGACCGTGAGGCCAAGCCGGTCCACATGGCTGAGGAGCATGGCTGTGTCCCTGATCGCCTGCTCCTGAGTTGGGGAAATTACCAACCAGTCGTCCAGGTATGGCAGTATCGCCATACCTGTGGCCTGTAATGGTGACAGGGCTGCTGCTACGCACCGTGTAAATGTACGCGGGGCCAGAGAAAGCCCGAACGGAAGAACCCTGAACTGGTACACCTTGCCAAGAAAAGCAAAGCGGAGAAACCACCTGTGATGTTGGGTAATAGGGCGGTGAAAGTAAGCGTCTTTCAGTTCTATTGACACAAACCAGTCCCCCTGAGCGATAGCCTGGAGGACATCTGCAACATGCAGCATGTGGAAGGGAAGAACCTTGAGGAACTGATTCAGCCCTCTCAAGTCCAGAATGGGGCAAAACCCGCCATCCTTCTTTGGTACCAGAAAGTAGGTTGAGAAGAACCCATCGAGCGTTTGTGGTTCTACTACTTCGATGGCATCCTTCCCAAGGAGGGTGGCTATTCCTGTCTCAGGACCAGGGATCTGTCAAGATCGTTGACCACAGTAACTTTGATCCTGTTTAAAGTTGGGGGCCGGCGTCGGAATTGGAGTGTGTACCCGTTGGATAGCGTGGACACTATCCAAGGCTCTGTGGTCTGCTCTTCCCAGTGGCTCAGTTGCAGATGAGAAAAGCGTCCAACAACCAGCCCTTGAACTTCAGTATCTATCCCCCTTTCCCCTAGGGGCCCTGGGGGGGCGGCGGCTGGGCGCTGGACCTCTTGGCGCCTGAAATGCCGCCCGTGGCGCAGTGCTACGGCGCTGGTCCACCTGCGCTGAGAAGTGCTGGCCCCTCGGTTGTCCACCTGAACGTGGTTGAGAGCTATTGGCACGGGGTACTGCAGATGCCCCCGGCCTGGAATGAAGCAGAGGTGCACGCTGTAAGCTAGCAAACTGCTGGCTAGCCTGGCCAACCTGTACACTTCGCTCCAGGGCCTGAAAAGCAGCTGGCCCAAACGTCTTGCCTGGGACCACTGAAACAGAACGGAGGGTCCGTCGACACACCTCCGACAGGGGCGATTGCGCAAGCCAAACCTGCCGTAACAGTTGACATCAATCTGCCTAGCTCCCTAGTCATATGCAAAAGTCTGCAGTGAAGCATCACTGAGGGTCTGTGCTGAAGGATCAGCACCTGACCCCCGTATAGTTTGAGACAGCACAACAACGATGTGAGAAAGCGAATTCCCAAGACATCCCACACGGGCAACAATGTTGTAACTCCTGGTAAGGAGGTCATCTGTAATCTGGCACTGGGGCCGAGGGCAGCGCGCATCGGCTTTCAGAGCCTCGTCTGGGGAGACAACCAGGGATGCTATAGCAGGCTCAATCTGAGCTAACCGGTCCAAGCCATAAGTATCAGTGTTGGCCATAGTTGCCAGAACTCTGGCCAGCATCTATGAAGCTCTGCGATGTACGGCTCAGAGGGGGGCAAGGAAAAAACGGAAGGTTGAGCTGTGGAAAAAAGGCATTCACAGGTGCAGATGAAACAGGAGCTTCATCTAACCCCAGTCTTGCCAGGGCCATTCGCACGGCTGGTCTAACAGTGTCGCGGCCGGACACTGACCCTCTAGCCGAGCCACCCAGAGACCCTTGAGAGAAAGCCTGAGGGGCAAAAGACGCTACCTCGTCGACCCCTTGTTCTTTTTCCTCTGTAGAGAGACTACAGGACGCAGCTGTAGACAGCATGTCATCCTCTGGATAAGTAGGTTGTGCAGCCGAAGGGGGGGCGGCTGGTACACCCTGAGCTGGTTGGAGGTTCTGTAGGAGGGCTTTAATCTGAGCAACCTCATCCGAAAGCGTATCCAATTGGTTTGCCAAGTTGACGACCTTACGGGACTACCCGGTGGGTCCCTCAGCTGCCGAGGCACGGCGCCTGGTGCCACTAGGACCAAGATCCGAAGGGGGCAACCCTGGTCCGCCCTCCACCTCAGCCAACCAAGCTAGCCTCAGTGTATGAGGCATGAAACTACAGTTCATGCATGGGTTATCTGACACTGCTTCCCTCAGGTGTTCAACCCCGAGACATGCAGGGCAATGGTCATGGCCATCCTCCGCCTGCAGGGAGGCCGTGCAGGCGACACAATTATGGGCACTTAACATGTCGATTTTGAATTGCAAGTAAATTAATTAGTAGGCTAGGCAGTCGAGCTTTAGGCGAGAGCAACCGAGCAACGACGCGACACCCCGACAATAACACAGTGACGGCGAGCCTTGGAAACCCAAGCAGCCCACTGGAGAGCAAATTAACGCAGGCTAGGCAATCAAGCTATAGGCGAGAGCACCCGAGCAATGACGCGACACCCTGACAATAACACAGTGACGGCGAGCCTTGGAAACCCAAGCAGCCCACCGGAGAGCAATTAGCGCAGGCTAGGCAATCAGGCTTTAGGCGAGAGCACCTGAGCAACGATGCGCCCGAAAAACAGTGCCCTAGGAAAATACAGTGACGGTGACTTTTGAAACCCCAAGCCACTCACTGGCGATCAAATCAAAGAACGCAACCGGCTAAATAAATAGAGTGACGGCGGCTTGGACCCCAAGCCCCGCACTGGCGAGCATACAAATGAGAAACTGGGCTTAGGCGAAAACACACGAGAAACGGTGCGAGACCGAAAGAATAACACAGCGACTGAAAACTAGCCGCCGACTGAAAACTAGCCGCTGACTAATGCGCTAAGCAAATTAAAGCAAAGGTGGAAAGGTGAAATCAACCGCTGCCCAAGCCGACGGCTACGCGTAGCCTACACACTTTGCTCACCCCAGAAAGCGACAAGTCGCTTTCTTCGAACAGCGGACCGCTCGACTTCATTTAGCAGGGGGAAACAGAGGACATCAATTAAGAGCCAATGAGAACAACGCAGTGTGATTGGCTGGGAGGGAGAAACCAGAAAACCAGGTTGAAACACCTGAAGAAAATGTAACCACTCAAATTAATTGACCAACTTTCGGAAATAGCTTATTTGGCTGTAATACGATACATAAATATCTGAAGTCTGAAGCATTTATATATGTACTATTTAAAAAGATTTTCCACCTCCCAAAAATGTGTATAACCTACCAGAAAATTTTTAAATGCCTTGTTCACATAAAAAAAATCAAACACCTTTATTTGAAACCAGTCAGTAATCAAACTCGTATAGCCTATTTATTTCCAAGGAGAGCGCGTCTGCTGTTATGTCTCACAACTCTACAACCACGCAAGAATGGCACTAAATATCCTGTTGTGGTGGTGGGAATTATACATGAATTATACATGTTATTATACAGGCAACTGAACTGAATTGACTGATCTGAATGATGCATTATATTTAGAGCATATCCGGCCCCTGGCCCCAGTTGGTTCGGGCTTGTGTGAGAAGGGTGTTATGGCTCAATAGCATCTCTTCATGCCCCTGTTGATTCTCTAAAAGCCTTTTCCTTAAACTTCAAATTAACCGTTTCGACGCGTAGAAAGGGGTACGTCACAATAATGGATTACCGGTACATGGCCTGCCTTATGTGCGATCTATTTGAGTGTACTTTAAAATGACTGCAATGCAATTAGCAATACGTCTTAACAACTCATGTGTAGGTAAAGGAAACAATGATAGTCCACATTTGTTTATATGGAAATATTCCATTAGCCGATACAAAAAAATAAAGATTGTATGAAATGGACTTTTATTGAAGTAAAAGCATTTTCAACCATAACATTACAGACTTGGCATAACAACGTCAGTGTTCTGTACGGACTGAAAATGTGAATTAGTCCCGTTTCCCATTGTATATCGGAAATAATCTAAATCTCAGTGGAAACTCAAGAGGCAGTATAATGAGTAAACTTCAATCTCCAATGTGGAAGTGCATTAAATATATAACAGTCAAGGAAAATAGACAATTAAAACCCCAAATTAGACAATATATACCACAAAAGTAACAAACAACATGAAGTAGAAAAACAAACGGATGACTGAAAACATAGAAACGAGGAGAACATTAAATCTGCAACACTAAATATATACTTGATGCAGCATCCCTTCCTCTGACCAAACATAAGAAAAGGAAAAGACCAAAAATGTTAAAAGCAGAAGGCTAACAACAGTTCGACTTGATCCGCTGAGTCAACAAAGCTAAAAACATAAAGCCAGCTTTATGAAAGCTGGAGGCAAAGTAGGAACCTTCACGAAACACAACACTCAAATTGTTAATAATTGTTCAAATTATCGCTGTTAGGTGAACTGTATCTACGTTGCTAAGGATAAAATGTTCAGTGAATATAGATATTTCAAAAGACTGTTTCCAACAAGCTATGCAACTAATACCGAAATAAAATAAAAAAATAAGAGCCTGATATCCTTCATTGATCAAAATGGTAGATTAAACCCCGGTAGTGCCTGCGTTCATCCAAAGCGGGCCCCTAACACTGTGCAATACCATTGGAGAACCTGACATTTGGGTCACAGGCCATGCTGTTGGATGGAGCAAGCATCCTCCACGTTCAGAAGCCATTAGGTAAAGTCAACGGAATAAAGGAAATACATTTAGAAACACACATAGAAACAGCATGATGGGGTTGAACTTGATAAGATCTAATATAGAACCTATTAGACGCCACAAGACTGGTGGGACGGCCCAGACAAACGCTGATATGACCAAAGCATCACATTTGAACCATGCTGGCATTACGGTTTGTTCACTATGGACCAAGAATATATATATTATTGTTGGGGATTGTGGTAGATGTTCAGATGAGGTGGGTGGTGGATCGGCTGAAGGTGTGGTACTTTCGCTCGAACACGGAATGCAGGCTGACCATAGAGGGCGAATGACGGGCCTGCAAAAGGAGAAGGGAGAGAACAGGCGGGTCAAAAGGACTGAAACGTGTGACTTCAGACTTCAGGGTTGCGTGTGAACAATCGAAGGGAATGCTCCCATTTGGTGGCAGGTTTTGTTCAGTCCCATTGACCCACACCAGTGTTTAGAAAGAGTAACTACAGACAATGGATCGTCTTCTGTACACTATTCATGGTCATTTATATTGGTCAGCATTGATTGTATTTGATTGTAAAATGATCTGATACACAGATCATTTTACAGTTTAAAAACGTCTTTGTACAAAACATTTGCAAAAAGCGAAGTAAACCAATATATATATATGAAAGAATAGTGCTAGATGGTCATGAACATAGACGTTCAATCAGTGAGTAGCTACTCTTTAAAGAGGTAGTTAGGAAAATAAAACAACAAACAGGTTGATGTACAAGATGGCACCCGTGAACCTAATGTGTGTATCACCCAACAATTGCACGTGTTTGTTCATATGCCTCACAAGTCCAAACAGGTTTCCAAAGTGCAGTTAATCACATGCCCCACAATGACAAAGCAATCGTTACGTTTGTTTTCCATGTATGTCTGGCTCTCATTGTAATTACCCTTTGACGCACAAGCCCTCTCAAGCGCCTTACCGTCTTCCAAGTAAGAGAAAGAGAGAGCGAACAAATACACTGAGGGCCAAACTAAACGAACCTTCGGGGCTCTGCAAAGTCAAAAACAAACATGCAAACAAAAGAAAAAGGCACACAATACTTTCGCTGTAAACAAGAACAAGCTGCTCATTGGTCTTTGTTTGCTTGCAGTGGCTGAATGAGTGGAGTGCTGCTGAATGGCAGCTCTGATTACATGTTAGTTAGCAAGGTGTCTATGCAGAAATACACAAGCAATAAATGGCGGCATACAGCTGGGGTTGTGTACTGATTCAAAGTGGAGAAAGTACAACCAAACACATATCTTATGGGCCTTATTCTCACCTCAAAACTAAAGGCCACACTGCCACCAAAGCATGGGTTTGTCTGAAGTGCATTAAGCAGATGTCTTAAATCAAAATGGTAGAAGGGGGAATGCAGTTTAATTTGATATATATCACTGAATTATGCACGCCTTTTTAAAGGATAAAGGATTCAATATAAATGGCAACAATCACTTATGTCAAACATAAGAGAAAACACAGGTAATTGAAAATACTGTTTCTAATTGGCTCAAATTGGGGACTGGGATGGCATTTTCCAAGAACACCAACCTGCCACCAATTTGTGCTAATCAGAAAGCACAATCGCAACAACATGTGTTTATTTGAGACCGTGTGTACTTGTTTTAGCGATGGGTTGCGTTTTCTGTCCCTTCATTACGGCTACAGAACAGTGTATTTGGGAGAAAGCAGTGAGGTAATCAGTTCAACGAAAAATATGGCAAAACAGAAACAGAAAAAAATGATTGAACCGCTGTCAACTGCACATTGCCAAAAAACACCAAGTGGGACTCCAGCTAGAGTAAATGGAATGCTGTGTGTTATTTTTAAGCAGATTTCTGACAAATCCCAGAAATGCCTCTTGACATTTGGACCAATTACATAATGGTGGAGATGGAGAAAGACGGTTGCTCCTTACCATCCTCCGTTCACACCGCTTCTCACTAATCACCATTTTGTCTTTGACCGATAACGACAGATATTGGGAGGGGGAATTCAACAAAACAGGAAATTAAAACTCCAGCATTCTCCTTAAAAGCAAGTGACAGAAAGAAGTGCCCAAAGCCATGTTAATGTGCATCCACCAACACCACTACCTTCTGGTGTCACACGTGACATGGAAGAGAATGAGGTTACCCAGATCTTGACCACTACCGCCAACACACCGGTTGTATGGCTTTTATTGGTTGATCATTAAGGTTAGTTGTAGTTAGCCGATTACTAATAATACAATTCCTACTAATCTGGTCAATTAGTGATCAATAACAAATTATAAGGGAAGTTGATCTTGGACCAAGGATGCACCGATACGTATAATTAGTTTGTGTATTTGGATAAGATACTTGGCAAGGCTTTTTTTGAAGTGTACGCGATAATCAAAACAATGGAGAACTAAATCCAATCACAGGGATTCCATTACTTTTTTGCCTCTAGTATGCCAAAACTAAAAGGTCATACATGGTGTCTCGAGGTAATATGAGGCGCTGCCGTAGGGATTCAATGCAGAGGAAACGGTACGGGTGCATCCCCAGCGTGGACAACAGGGGCATGCTCACGTCCGACTGCCGGCGCTCTACAGCAGGGTTTCCCTGCGCGGACCGGTCGGGCCCGGCTTCCGTGGATCCGCGGGGGGAGCGTCCCGCCCCGACCCGCCGGAAGGGTTCCCGCCTCGGGCGTACGACGTCAGGTGGGGCACCAGAATGGAGACCCTGGCCTGATACACCGCGGGGGGGGCCTGCCGCACGCTCCTCCGGGCCGTGTCGGTGGGCTTTAGGTTGAGGTGGGGGGCTCGGAGGCTGGCGGGGACACGGCTCCGGGGACTGGAGCTCGGGGAGCGATGGCCTGATGCGGCCTCGGGGAATCTAGGGTTGGACTGTGTCCGGGGAGCCTGGGGGGCCGGTTTGAGGAGCAGGCTGACCCGGCTAGATGGGAGCCCAGGGCTCTGACTGCTGGCGAGAGCCCCCGTGCCTGTGGCCGCCTGGGGGCTCGGCCGGGCGCTAGTGCTAGTGGCGGACGGAGGAGGGTTCGGAGCAGGGCTGCATGGGTCGCGTACGCAGATAGACACCCTGGATCTGAGGGGCGGGTGGTCCAGAGAGTTTGAGCGCTGCACAATGGCGCTGTTCTTGGCCGAATCGCTCAAGCTGAAGGTAGAGGCCGAGCGGGACATCTGGGAGCACAGCAACACGACGGGGTTGGGAGAGAGAACACACACAAACACAGGGACAGAACAGGAGGACACGGGGCAAAGGATGAGGACATGCGAGGACATTGATGGATAATAGTGAAGGTAGACTGGATGGAAAGATTCTACCTTCAAAAAGGAAACACTGAATCTGAACTGAAGGGAGGAAATGGGCGTTTCAATCATTTAAATTCAATAAATAAATAAATGTGAAAGCATCATGGCATTGCTGCAGATTTAGAGTGACACCAGCGAGCTAACACTTTGATATTACTATTGGATGAGTAGCCTTATATCTCGTACAAATGGGATTGCAGTAAAGTTGGGGCTATAGAAAATTACAGAATTTACAAATAAGTCCCTACATGCTGGAGAAGAGAGCATTTACAAGGCCTGATCGAAGGCTAATTCATGACTTCATCCATTCTTGGAGAAGGCAGCGGTTAAAGAAAGGCCCTGACGCGACGGCATTTATACCTCCTGGCCTCTGTCAAAAGGTCGCCCAATTAGTCTGGGTAAGAATATTTGACGTTTTTAAAATAAAAACTGGATGGCTCGATCCGTGTATAGTAGAATTCATTTCCAATATTCAGAAACCCTAGCGGTCCAAAATACTTGAATCTGTTTGGACTTCTAGGGCGAGAGCTGTAATCGACATTTTATCGAGGTTGCTTTAGCACCGCTGTCGGGCGAGGGCCTCCGGGCTTTAGCGTTGCAACACACTACCCCCAAAGAAGGCCCCCCTGACACCGTACGATTTAAAACCTGGAACCCACATCACATTAAAACAAAACAAAACACACCCACAAAACAAAAACAAACCCTGATGAAAGGATCAAACGCCTGGCCTACCACAAAAGGTTTAAAAGGATAGAATGAATGGATAGGAAATTAGACAGATGGACAAATCGAGGACAGCCCCCCCGTCCCCCCACACACACACACACACACACACACACACACACACCTACCCCTGTTCTTTTCTCGCTGCTTATGCTCTGCTCCCTATGGAGTGGGTGAGCGTTTCCAAGGCGACACCAAGAAAGACGAGACGAGATGGATAGCTAGATATAGATCCATAGAAAGGCGAGAGCGGGGCGGTTGGGTGACGGAGCAGACAGGCCCCGTAGACAGGTTAACACAACTCAGACATAATCCCGCTGGCAGCCTCCGCAGACGGCCAGACAGTAGGTGGAGAGGATGAGGCCTCCTGGATGGAGAGCTATTCCTTATACCCGCCCACACATCACCCCCGCCATCTTCTCATATCCACCGCTTCTCTTTTTTATTGATTAGGAAAACAAGGTATTTTTCTCGTTCGCCTCCAAACAAAGTGGGCCATGAAGGGCCGTATCGACGACCTGCTCTCCCACACCTACGTACACACACACACCACCCGTCGCCCGATTAAAACTCCATCGATAGGTGGAGGGCAGCGTCTGGAGAACCGCGGAGGGGGGGGGGGCCGGGGGGATCGGTCACACTGCCGCGGGCCAGCTATCCGTCCATGCAGATGATCACTCTTATAAGTGGGAAAGGTTTTTTTTCTTTTGGAGTGTTTTAGCCGGGCGATTATCAAGAGCAAGCGGTCGGTGGACTTACGGCCAGGGTGGAACTGCTGGCGAAGCGGCTCTCGGCGCTCAGCCTGGGGCTCATCTCCTCCGTCGTGCCGTTGGCCATGAAGGCCCTCTGGATGACACGCTTGGGCGTCTTGTTGAAGGAGAACACCCGCGTGACCTGCATTCAGAGAAGCAAAGTGAACATGTACCCTCATGCTGTCCATCAAGGTTGACGCGAGGCTAATGCCAGGAAGAAACACAACGGATCTGAAAGTGGTGGGTTGTAAAATGCCTGCTTTTTCTGTTAGACAGTACCAACACCATGCATGTTCCAAAGTCTTTCCATTTCAGAAAACGTATTTTGCTCACATTTATTTTCATTTTTTTTGGTGGCCTAAAGTGTGGTCCTTTGAAAAGATCCACCAGTAAATCGCAGAAAGGCAGCCTTGTCGATTGTAGCAAAGCGCTTACTTGAGTCTGGAATCTTTTTGGATAATATAGAGTTCAAAAGGCCCAGTTGGAGTTGTCATACAAGTGGTGTGCGTAGAGCACCCCACAGTTCTCCCAGGTAACCTTCAGGACACAAGGCGCACGGGGAGACCAGCTGTGTGATGTACCTTCTTGGAGGTCTTCTTGATGGCTCGGGAGGCCTTGCTCAAGGTGCTGTCCATGTCCTTGGTGCTGACCTGGAGGGGCTCGGGACTAGTTCTCTGGATCAGGTCGTCCTGGGTTACGCCACGAGGACCCCAAGGGAAGAGCAGACGGGGATGCAACAAATTCAACAATTGTTCAAACTAGAGCAACATTTCAACAAAAACCTTGAAATAAATACTGCTTTCAGAGGGGGTTGGGGGGGGGGGGGGGGTGCGATGCCACAAGTGCGAGGGCCGAAATAATACTTGACGCAGTGGCAAAAGAGTGAACAGTGGAAATGCCCAACAGTGCAATAGGCTTGTGTGTGTGCAGCCGTGTACACACAAGTCTTTATTCTCCCTTACTGCTCCTCCTCCTCCTCCACCCCTTCTCTGCAGTACACATTTAACAAGCAGGGGCTCCGAGTCGTTGGTATTCACAGCGCACCGTTGACCCAGTAGAGAGAGCATTAGGAATGCAGCTGTTGAGCTGTTCAGGCCAGACCGGAGGCCAACATCGCCCCCTGTTGGCCGTTAGGTGTAGTGTTGTCCGGACGCAGTGGGCAGTGGAATATGGAATATGATGGCAAAAATACATCAATATTGCTATTATTCGGTACAATGTACAACGTTGTTGCACAATGTTGTCTTCACAAATCTGTTGAAACTTTGCTAATTTTGTTGTGCTCATGATTTCAGCACAGATTGGTTTGCTAAAACACTGGGGAGTTATCTTCTCTACAATAGATTGACAGCTGTCGTTGGATTCTGAAGTGCCTCTTAACCTGTGTGTGCTGTCAAATTGGTTAATAATGCGCAGACAAGCTATTCGGATTCCCGTAATCTTGAAAAAACATGAGGTTACGGTGCCCTAATGGTGAATGACATGCATGATGAATGTATGATAATAGATGCAGCACATGGATGGTACCTGATTTTACTCAAGACTAATTACTGGGGCAGAATTAACGTTTAAACCCTTGCAAGAATTAGATGGTGTCACAAGTGACATCGAAACCTGTTTTGTTTGCATGAGACAGAAATGGTGTCACCTCTAATCAAGCATGTCATGAAAGGACAATTGATATGAACCAGTCAATTCTCCTGCTGGCTACTTCATCTTCTCTGGCTTGTATTGCATATGCCATTCATACAATATATATATGCTTGTTTTCCTTGTCATGTGTACAATGAAATGGAGCAATGATAGATGTTCATCACGCTACAACTGGACTTCTAAAAATAGTTCCAAGGCTCATTGTGATCCAAAGACAAGGAATACCTTCGGTAGAGATGCAATTCTGATGGGGCTTAGGGGAATTCCTCTTCCAGTACTCATTGCCTGCACTGCCTGCCAGCTAATATTCCAACACCTTTATCTAAATAAGCCATAGCCATCCAGAGGTAAAAAAAAAAAAAAGGGGGTGATCCCGAGCGCAGTGTTACCTCTACGTTTATTGAGCAACGCTGCACCAACGCAACACGATCTTTAGAGCCGCTTGTGTGTGTTACACAGCATCATGAAACATAACAGTGGATCACAGCCTGCAATCGTTAAATAATTTAAACGTTAAAATAAATCCGACGGCGGGGGGGGGGGGCGGGAGAGACAGTGTGTGAGTGCCTCTCACCGAGTCGGCCCTGCAGATTGTGTTGGCGACGTGTCGGCAGAGGGTGCGAAGCCAGTCGCTCTTCACCGTCTCCTCTCCCGTCAGCTGGAAGCTGAACAGCAGGTTCTCCTGCTCAGTGGGCGGATGTACCACCAGGGCGAAGGCGTTAACACACTCTGCACCCAGGGGAGAGACACACCGATAGAGACATTCAATAAACAAACAGGGGGATGAGACCGTGTGGGGAGGGATCGTGGAAGACCG
The DNA here is from genome assembly GCF_902167405.1 of Gadus morhua. Lineage (NCBI taxonomy): Eukaryota > Metazoa > Chordata > Actinopteri > Gadiformes > Gadidae > Gadus > Gadus morhua. The sequence continues at coordinate 21,815,507 of NC_044059.1, read as the reverse complement.
AACTAAAACAACAGAGAATTGGGTAAAAAGGTAGGTTCGGAAAATAAGACAAACAGGGGCGTGATGAAGATTAAAATGAAGGGAATATTGATCAAATATAGCAACAAAGAAAAACAATTCCAAGGTATTATACCACCAGCTGAGATATTCAAAACGGCTTGTAATGGCTCATCACATTCACACCTGGTGGTATAACATGTCAACTTTGAGATTCTTGTGAAAATAAGGTATGGGAAAAGTGGGACCATTTAGGACCAATGACAGAAATTATTCAAGTTTTATGCAGGTTTTTCCACAGAAACAGATGTTGAAGACCACATGTATGAAGCATAACTCCCTTATATTATAAGCTAGGGCACGTGACGGTTCCCCTTAAAGGAAAAGGAGTAAGTGAATGAGCGATTGACTCATTTTCCTCAGGATGTGACAACAGCATAGGTTCCACTGAGTAGGGATGTATTAAAAAGGTGTATTTTATACACAGCCGTTACACTTTGTGGCTTGTGTAAAAGGGTAAGTAAACCCCAAAACCGCTTCTTCCTGTTGAAAACGGCCTTATATGATGTTCTTATATAGTTCGTACGTTTTTTTATAATAAAATGCATAAAATTGTTGAACTGGAGTAATTCTCTGTAAAATACATGAATTCTGCTAGTTCCATCTGCAAGATGGACCTTTTGCCCAAAGGTCGGTTTTGACCAAACCCATGCATTTTTAAAACAACGTAGGAGGAAGTTATACTGCTAAACACACCCTTTAAGGGCCTCACAGAATCCAACAAGACTACCGAAGAAAATTCAGCCAATTTGATACTAGTTGCCCTCAAACGCACTTCCTGGTCTATGAATTGCACCAGACCTCTACAGACGGTGCTCCGAGTGGCATGTCAAGGCAAGTCCAAGATAAAAACAGATAAAGAAGCACTTCCTTTTTACAATTCCCCCCAAAACTAAAACAAATCAACAAGGAGAGTGGGTGGAAACCACCCACTGAAAACAACCTTTTTCAGGCAACAAATCGTTCACAGCTGGATATCCCAATACAGATGATGGATTTACCCATCATTTCATTATGCATACCAACATTTGGTGACGATGTTGTAATAATAAGGTCTCCTTTACACATGGGAACCCTGCAACGAAATGGCCGCGTGTTCTCCCAAATAGGAGAAAAATGTGTTGCAAATGCAAGAACATTTGGAGTGCGAGTCTTACCCTCAGTGTCCTGTAGGTCCAGCACTTTGCGGATCTGGGACAGTGGCATCAACATAATGTGCTTAAGCTGGGCTGGCGGCCTGGTCTGTCCCACAGGACTCTTAAATGTGCTGATCACCTTGTGACGCTTCCTGGCAATCTAAAACACACACAAACACAAATAAAGAAATAAAGAAATACACATCATGGTCGCACATTCAAATTTCAATCTGATTCCGTTTGCGAAATTGCATTTGTTGTGTTGCTGTGCGACCACTGAAATCTCATCCAGAGCGTTCAAAAATAGCTTTTTGGCAGCGACAGATTTACAGCATCTATACAAGTAATATTAGTAACAAATAAAAGTCTAGTGGAGGTTGAAGGCAAAGGACAACATTTAGGTTTTTGGCAAGAAAGGATTATGTAAGTAACCAACGAGTGTGTATGTATGCATGGGCTTACAAAATAGAAATAAATATAGGGGTGTTTGAGATGAGCACTTGAGCTGCTATCGGCAAATCAATGGGGCCCTAATAGAAGGCCTCATTAATATCAGATTAATTAGCAGCTGTGTGCGCGCGCGCGTGCGTGCGTGGTAAAGGGACAGGGGCTTGGTTGGGCTCTATTAATGATCCATTCACAACATGTGCATTCATTCAAATGAGCCACGTTTTGCCTACTCCTTGTTGTTCACTACTTCCTGAACAACAATGAGCCAAGGCCACAGTCTTAAGTACACTCACGCAACCTATTTTAAAGCTGACACAAAAAACACACACAAATGTAACCTTGCAAAAAATGGCTACATGTATGAGAGACAGAATGAACACACTGACACATGCACACACACACCTCATTAGGAGGCGTCACTGACACCTTCGGAATCAGCAAAGCTGCTTTCCCCCTTGTGTTCTCGATTGCCTACCCCGTTTCTAATGCTGCCCCTTCCTTAATTAACACACACACACGCACACACACACACACACACACACCCCCGTGTCAGCAACGATAGATTGCGGCGGCATAAATTATTCACCTTTTCTCGCCAGCCTCTGTCAACAGGAGCTTGCCGGCTCCGTTTTTAAATGAATTTGCACTTGAACAGAGAGGCGCACCGAGAGATTCTCATAATGAGAGCGGAGCGTCTGAAGGAAAGCGACCAAAACTTTTGGAGCCCGTTTCCGAACATGAACCCGTGTCGTTGGAAATAAGATAATGGTGCGGCCCCAAATGAGAGAGAGAGAGAGAGAGAGTGAGTGAGCGGGTGAAGGCTCAATTATGGTTCCACGTAGAAGCAACGCAATGACCACGAAGACGCTTCAACGCAGTTGTAAACCTGTTTTAGTTCTGCGTCGGGTTTTAGTGATCGACCAGATCACAGCCCTCGCTGCTGCATTGCCTCAACGCAAGGTTACAATTTTTGGGAGGCGCATGTCAGGCCCTTGTGGCGGACGTAAGGAGGGACCCCCAGGACGTAATGGTTCCATAAACCGCCTTACGTTGCGTAGACGTGGAACCAAAATCCAGCCTTGAGTGAATGAGTGAGTGGCTGCGTTAATGTACGTGTGTGTATGTTACCTCAAGGCAGTCGTTGAAGAGGAAGAGTGTGACCTGCTCTCCGCGGTCGCAGGGCTGGTCTCCCAGGGCGATTGTCTCCACGCGGTGCACCAGGCTGCGGTGGGACGACAGCAGGTTGGCCTGGCCGGGGGGGGGGGGAGTAGAGGTGAGGAGGGATGGGAGGATATGATTTTTTTTCATTGAGGATCCATTTAGCGACTATGTTTATCCCGGCGATAGATGGATCATGGCAAGTATCCATAAGTATCCAAGTATCCACTCGCCGAAAGGGATGTCTTAAAGTTGTTTGCATCCTCTTAGGAGTAGGACTACGCATTTAACGCAGCAATTTTTTTTTGCAATACAAGATAAGACACTGCCATACTAATGTCTGGCAACCTTCAGTGTGATGTTATGCCTTGAATTTGAGTATGCAACGTTGAGTAGTTATTCCTTCTGGTATAATCTCCTTTTACCGCAGTTGTTTTGCATCAACAAACTCAAAGTTGGCATATTCCGTGCTCGTGTGGCTTAAAATCGACAGCCTTTGTGGAATGATCAAATGTCTGAGGGGGCCTGGAGGAAACTGCTTCAATTACAAACAGGTCCACTCATCCATTAAAAGCCCAGTTCATCTGCGACAAAACATTAAGCTAACAGAGCAGAAGGATTGGAGGGGGAATTCAAAGAATATATAATAGAAGAGCGTTGCAGCGCTTCAACTTACAGGGCAGCCATCGACTTCATACACCACGTCAAAGATCTGCTTCTGGCCCTCTGTTTTCCGCTTGTCCTCATTGATGTGACTACAGACCAGAGCCGGAAGGAAGTAGACCCACAACAATCGTAAAAAACAGAGGATTAAAGAATGGAGGCAGAACAGAGAACAAAGTGATGAGAATGAAAGAGGGGAGAGATGCATTGGCGTGAAAACGCAACGATGCAGAGAGATCAGGGGGGAACGGGGGAGGGGGGTCACTGAATCAATGGTGGACTTTTGTCATTTCATGTTTTTAAAAAACGGGAACTAACCACAAATGCTTTAAATCTGTAAAATAAAACAGATTGAAGCATTCCACTTGGACACAATAGATATGAGCAATATGGAAAAAGGCCAAATATCCTTTTCATTCTGACCTTATATATTGAAATTGGCAGTGACAATATTCATGCTTTTCTCTAATTAATTAATGCTAACCATGTGTATATAGACATAATTGTGTAGAAAAATCCTTACATGATGTAGAAAATACAATAAAAGAGCAGAAACTCTGAAGGGCATATTGATATACTGATAACCTGCCTTTTTTTCCAGGGAAAAAGAGCACATGGTATTAAATAATAAAGGTCAACATTAGAGAAAAAACAGTGGTCTGGAAAACTGGTGGTACACGAACAATGCTATGCAGTTTCACAGTGGGAGTACTGTTTTGGTGCCCGAGGGGCGGATCACACAGAAGAGCATCGCAGCAGACGCAAACGTTTCAAGATCGCAATGCCAGAGTGCTTTCTGAGAACTGTACGGAGCACTTGTGGTGTGGTTGTGTGTGCAAAAGTGCAATTTATTCGGTTTCAAAATAAAAAATGGACTTGACAAAAGCAAAGTCCTTACAATTGCTTTGATATCAGAACAAACTACAGTATTATCGCTACAGCTCATCCTTTACCATCGGAAAACAACGCTTAAATGAGCGTGTTTGGTAATACTTTGGTAATTACCACTTGGTGTGGTAACTGTGCATCTGCTACAAACCAATGCTGTTTTGTTATGCCTGTTGAACGATTTAGTTCAGAGCAAGCAAACATTGAATAACGGATCCTAACCATGCGCCCGATTTGTTGACATGAACTTTCAAATTAAATAGTTTCTAAAACCTTTCATGTTAGAAATGTCAATGATAGGGGTGTTGAAGACTTAATGCTTATGTGAATGGCCATTAATACAAATAAACATCCTGGAATAATCTTCAGCGTCCGTTTCTAATCATTGTGACAAATACTGATTTTATAGGGTTGGCTGCAGTGTCAATGAATTAATTACGAGAATTAACAAAATTGTACCAGAGCCATAATACTTGTCCATGAAAAAAATTACTTGTCGCTGGCAGCCATCTTGGATCAATTCGATGGCTGGGTGAGAAAAGGGGGAGGATGCAGATAACCAAGATGGCCGATAGGCAGTGTTGCCACAGTTACCTTGAAAAAGTAATCTGATTACTAGTTACTCCTTAAAATAGTAACTTACTTACTTTACTGATTGCATGGTTTTAAAAGTAACTAAGTTAGATTACAAGTTACTTTATTAGTTAAATTTAGCTGCGACAACCGGTTTTTTCGGGGTCTTGTTCGCGAGTGAGGGTACTATGGAGCGTGAGATTGGCCGGAGAATCGGAGCAGCGGGGGCGGTATTGCGTTCGCTTTACCGCACCGTTGTAACGAAAAGAGAGCTGAGCCGCAAGGCAAAGCTCTCGATCTACCGGTCGATCTTCGTTCCTATCCTCACCTATGGTCATGAGGGCTGGGTGATGACCGAAAGGACGAGATCGCGGGTACAAGCGGCCGAGATGAGTTTTCTCAGAAGGGTGGCTGGCGTCTCCCTTAGGGATAGGGTGAGAAGCTCAGCCATCCGTGAGGAACTCGGATTAGAGCCGCTGCTCCTTTACTTAGAAAGGAGTCAGCTGAGGTGGTTCGGGCATCTGGTAAGGATGCCCACTGGGCGCCTTCCTTGGGAGGTGTTTCAGGCACGTCCAGTGGGGAGGAGACCTCGGGGAAGACCCAGGACTAGGTGGAGAGATTATATCTCAACACTGGCCTGGGAACGCCTCGGGATCCCCCCGTCAGAGCTGGTCAATATGGCCCGGGAAAGGGAAGTCTGGGGCCCCCTGCTTGAGCTGCTCCCCCCGCGACCCGACCCCGGATAAGCGGATGACGATGAGGATGAGGAACCGGTTTTGCCACTACAATTTTATTAATTTCCCCCGCACGCTTTTCGGGGCGATCACCGGACGCAGCTCCACAAACACACGCACACGCAGCACCGCGCGACTAATTCCGCCGCTAATAACAACTGGTGGCGCGGACTCTGGAGAGTCAAGGTCAACACTCGCCTCTGATAGATTGAAGTCTTTGGAGACTTAGAGACAGTCACAGACACACTACTCCATCGCTCTCAATGCCAATTGGTGATCCGGTAAAAAATTACTAAAAAATAGTAACGCACAGTGACTTTGATGAGTAAATTTAATCTGATTACTGGTTTGGAAATAGTATCGCATTGGATTACTCGTTACTGAAAAAATTGGTCCGAGGCCAGTAACGCGTTACTAAGTAACGCGTTACTAAGTGACGCGTTACTGGCATCACTGCCGGTAGGTGAATGAAGGCCCATTGAGGCACAGAACTCACGTCATGACTTCTTTCAGAGCCTCTATGGCTCTCTCCAGGGTTCTCTTGTCGGGGTTGTCATCCGAGGTGTGCTTCTTTATGTCTGCAGGTGAGTTGAAGAGGTAGAGAAAGAGAGCAAGGGTCCAATAAGTCAAATGGATGGGCTTGCGTAAAACGAACAGGAGGAAACAAATGAAAAGCAAAAGTGACATGATTTTGGTGCCCACAAGTGAAAAAAACTTGTGGGGGGGGGGGTTTGTTTTGAGATAGTGGACCACCTATCCCGCTTTAAATCATGCCAACTGGCAATGAAATGTAATGCATGTATGTGTGAGTCTTGACCGTCGTCGGCGCAGATCTGAGTTACCATTGAGCAGAAGGCCAACACTGGGCAGCCTCTGCACTGGCCTAATGAGAAGCTCGACAAGAGTCTGTCTCCCACACTCTGGCTTGGACTGATTGATCTGCAGACCCACGAGGAGAAGAAGCAGAGAGAACATAACAGCAGTTACAGCGGTGTTCAAAAGGAGGTGGCACAAAATAATCAAAAACAAAATGTGTCACTGCAACACTTCATTTCTCAGAAAAAGCAGATCAGAGATTAACTTTTCCACGTCCAGTGGGTGAGAGCGTGAGCCCAGCCCTACGGAGTCACGTACCTTGAGGAATGCGTGAAAACGTGGCTTCAGCTTCTCACACTTGACGATGGTGTCTTTGCTCATTTCAAAGAAGTTGACGAAGGACGGGTAGGTCTTGAGCATCTCTTTGGACTGAAAGGATGAAACACGGGGGGGTGCATGGTGAGGGGTACGGTTAGCTGCCTTTAGTGGGAACTGTAAGGACCGATACTCAACCTCAACCCTGTGCCTATCCCTCGACCACGCCAGCAAGGTGTGTGTAATGCTACAGAAATGTCGTTAAGTTCTACGAACCCACTACCCGCATCTTGGATGCAGCTGAGGCCCGGAAATACTATTTTCATGACTGGCCTGATAGGATAGTGCAATGCATGTTGTGGTTGTGAATTCTCCCAGCCTTTGGCCGTTCAAGGTTAAACGGTTAGGAGGTTAGAAAGTTGTTCAGCACAACAACAAAGAAGGCCTAACTTTCACAATCTGAAATATTTAGTCAACTTATCAGACTGTAGTGCTCCATCAAGTTAGAATTCTAATCATTTGCCGCTTACAGCGGATAAATGATTGGCTGTCCTATTTTATTATTGCATTCTGTGAAATACACATAAAATATATGTGGAAGACATGTTATTGGTTGAAATGTCAAGCTAGCCAGCAGGGGGAAATAACAAAAGGTGAATAATATAATCATCTCCAGAGGAAATCACACTAATTTGGATGTTAAGTAGCTGCTGCTCAGATCTCTCCAAATCTTAGCCAAACTAATAAATAATATATGTGCAAACAATGAGCAAAGTGATGCTGTCTAACAATTAGCAGTGTGCCCCCTTTTCCTAGTACAACGCTGTGTGGGGAAATCTTTTTACAGTGTAACCTTTCAAAACATCATTACATAATTTACATACTCTACATTTTTTAAGGGTTTTCAGTAAACACACTGCCCAAATAGAATAATACTGAGATAAAAAAGTCCCACAGTCTTCATTCATGACTTAAAGACAGAAACAACAAGACATTAGGGCATAGGCATTTTTGAAAAATGCATGCAGTTCTAAGATATTTACGAGTCCTTCTCACACTGCGTTGGGCTTCTAACCGCCAAACGACATAGCAGTCTATCCTCCGTGAAGTAGTGTAGTGTTTAACACTGTATATAGTACAACAATTTCAATATTATTACCAGATGGTATATTCACAATGGCCAAACTTGCGTTAGTGTGCCACAGTGAATGATGTTTGACCTTGCCAGTTCAACAACAGATTATCATAGCTTTCCTCTGAAAAATATTTCAGAGGTCCCTATAAAGAAAACAGCAGTGTGCCTTATTAAATAGTGAGAGGTAGCTCCAAATATATATATTTTTGATTCGATTCTTGACTCGTGCTTTGTCTGCATTGAGTTGGTATCAAGTTAATGTATCAGTGCATTTCTAAGGCTACAAGTACATAAGTAGTTAGTTTAAGTTTATTTTGTAAATTCAGAGATATCTTCGAAGTTTACAGAAAATAGGTTACTGATTAATATTGCATTACCACTGTTTGGTTGATAGTGCTCACTAAAAGGGCACTAAATGAAACTAACAATCATTTTAAGACCGTATAAAATGGTATTATTCCAAGGTGGGTAAGTAGTCAAACAATAAGGGCCTCACAATTTCCCTGAGGAAAAGCTATCTTCTGACATATAATGTTGGCATTATTAGCAAATGCTATAAACGCAATATATTACGTTAGTTTTTCAGCTGCATATCAAAAGCAATAACAACAAACCGTTCAGAATGTTGTTATTTTAGTTTGCATGATTGCATTAAGACGGTCAACAACACATGTACATACATGATGCAACATCAGTCCACCCTGCCACAATCTGGTGATGACATACAGACAGACAATAATACTACTTAATAAATGTACTCACATATTTGAGGATGATGTTTCCTACGCTCTTGTCCTCTGACCAGTCATTCAATAACTCCTCAAGGTCAGCCTTTAAAAAGGAATGAAATCATCAACAGCCAATAAGTCTTTCAAGATTGGGGCAAAGCCAAAGTTAAATACCATGTAAAAGCCCTTGTTTTCTGATCATCCCTGCTCTATTTTACAATTCCTTTTTATGTTAACCCCCCACTTGGCCCCTTATCTAAAGAAATGGAATGTATAAAGAGAAGCAAACTTGAAACAAAAACCAGACCACACTGGCAGCTGACCCTGTGGGACTCGGGAACAATGATACTGCTCTAATATACCCAACCCAGTAACTTTAAAGATGATTCTAATGCAGAAAAAGGCAGAAATGGAGCATTATTAGTGGTGGACTTTGACGTAAGCCCACAGGCTACTCTAGGAATTATCAGTTTAGCAGAGTACTTAACGGAAGCGCTTGTCCTTTTCCCTTGAAACACAAGTTTGTGCGTGAAAAAGATGCGTGGGCTGATCCATAGTCCACACTTTCCGCGGTCAAACATCAAAAACAATATTTTTAAGGTGTATATTGGGGACGGGGCATGAATGTTTGTGTATTCGTATGGTTTACACACAACCTCTATAACAGCATAAGGTGGGGATTGAGCGGCAATCTCAGTTTTATCCTAGTTTCATTAAAAAAAGTTGAGCGGTTGCGGGCCGCTGGGCTGACTTAAGGCAACGATTTGTTTTGGGCGGTTTGCGAGTGATGCCCACGCAGCACTATAGTAATATATTCACCGATTGGAACTGTACCCATAAAATACATATTTCTCAATTGAAATTGAAAAAAAAAACTACTATACAGAGATTGAATAAATTCATATTAAAGGAGACATATTATGTTGTTTTCCCAACAAGTAAACAGTATTTGAGTTCCAGAACATGTTTTTGCATCGGCGGGGGATTCAACCCAGGGATTGTACTCCCGGAGCATAGCTGCAGGGCTGCCGCCGGGTTCCCCCCGCCGGAGCTGCGAGGTAATATTCAACTGTGCCCCCTTCCTACGTAGGACGGGGCGCCGAAACTGACCCGCTCGTTTGGTAGCTGTAGCTGGTAGCTGGTACTTTCAGAAATCCCAAATCCCATGAAAAGTGTTGTCATAATATGTCCCCTTTAAGTATGTCTTGGCTGTATACAATTCAATAAATATATTTTTGCAAAATAAATATAATGCAATATGAATGCGAAAGAAATATATATATATATATATATATATATATATATATATGAATTATGTTGTTCTACATGCATGCATGTTTTCATGTGTACTTAAAAAAAGACTTACCTTGATCTTTCTGTGAACGTCATAAATGTCGGGGATACTTCCAAATATGGTCTTTATTTCCTCCTGGGCCAGAATCGGGCCCCCTACCTGCCCTTCCTTCTCCAGCGGGATCTTGAAGAGCTGGGAAACAAAAAGATCCAAAAAAATAAAAAGACAAACCACGAGCACACAAAACACACAAACAGATTAATGTCCACGAGTCAACACACAAGGTGCAGCAAGTGTAAAGCTGTTGAAAACAAGCGTCGGCTACGAACACAAACACTTTTCACCCTCTTCAAAGCAACCCGAAGGGACAGGATAGTGTTTTGTTTCATGCATGGACGGATTACAGCCTCAGCTTTAGCAGAGTGAACAAACTTTGCTTTCAGAGCATGTAGGACTCAACAATCAAAGGAGGAGCCTCTTCACTGGTATTTGTGTGACCTTGCTTAGCTTGTATGGAAATATCTTGACAGTGTCACCTTTAGAAATGCTCACAAAGAGACACAGCATATGGCAAGCTACCAAATTTAACGATGATGCATTCAAGTTGCATTCATGCTACCTTAATATGTTTCAACACTTGCATGTTGACACACTAACAAGTGTCAGGCTGTAGAGAGTGCTTTTCATTATCAGAAAGCACAGAAAGCCTGAATCTGAAGGCAAATGCAGTTGCCAAATGCTAAGTGCAGCGTAGAACAACGATAAAGTATCCCAATGCCATAGTGATCAGGAAATATACATTTACAAAATGGTAAAAGGAAGAAAGTACAGACAAAACTATCAACAACAAAACAAATGGACTCTGTACATACAAAGCAATGCAAGTGAATCGGATGGGATTTACTTACTTCACAAGTGTACGTAAAAAAATGATAAATAAATATTCTTGCGCAGCGTATTGTCAAGTAGTATATAGACCGAGAAGGTTGAGGCAGGTTTAGCCATGGCGAGAGGCATGTAGCATTATACTTCTAAATATATGATATCAATTGTGGGTATCAATTGTGGGAAAAATAAATGCATGTGCTTTTTTTGGTCCAAAATAAGTACAAGGTGGTTGGTTGCTAGCTCATTTAAAGATGACTGGCACCGGTATAAAAATGACTGCAGGAGGAAAGCTTAAAAATTGCTTAATGAAGTACTCCATCCTTGCTTTTGGCTGCGTATTTCCACTTGAATAAAAACGAATGCAATGGGATAACGAAATGAAAGAATGACCACAAAACATTCACAAATAGAAGGCCTTTCCCTTTTCATTACCGTCCCTTTTACCTTTAAATGACTAAACCATGAAGGGGCTGGCCTGGTGTTTAATCTGCGCTCCTTCACCACCTTCTCTTTGGTAAATGCCAGACGATTTGAGAGAAGAGAGGAGAGCTGGTATTCAGGTGAATGTTAATGGCGGCCGCTGCGGCAGGGCTAACCTTTCAGTTCAAGACACTAATGAGAGAACAGCCTGCCACGGTTACACTGGGGACGCCGGGCGAAGGGAGGCTGGCTGCTTTGGAGAAGAAGGCTCCGAAGGCTTATGAACTGATGAGTGAGCAAAACGCCTCGCGCGCCTTTGTGTATGAAAAGGTTGTGTTGGAAACGAAATGAATACAGGAGGAGTGGGGGCTGGGCGAGAGAGGGAGCGAGGGGACCGGCAAATGGATTCTAGAAATCCTAGATGAGGTGGAGAAAAGACATTCCGATGGACATGACTTTTTGTTTTATCATGAAAAATAAATCAAAATCGTTTTATAAAGAGTGTGGTTGACGGTAAAGCAATCCAGTGTTATTATGAAGTTGGAGCATAGTTAATTTGATTGATGAATTGGTCATCATACGTACAATATTAGCTACCTATTCTCAAATACATTTGAGAATTGGTAGCTAATATTTCACATATGATGACAAATAATCAATCAAATTAACTCTGATCTCTTGTAGTTACAGTGTCAAAGGTAGGGGCCATATGAACAATAGAGACTGAATAAGGTATAAAAATGTTAGCTCTATAGAGGAGTGAGTGAGATAAAGAGTGAGGGAGGGGGAGAGAACCATGCAAGCTATTTCCTCCCACGCTGGTCACTGGTCAGTTGCTTGGCTTACCACTGGGACCAGGAGATAAGGACACACACAATTGAAAATGTTGCCATGAAAAACCACTGGGCCCAAGCTGGAAGGTGGTAAGAAAATAAATGTTCCACCCTTGAGAGAAAAAAAACACACACACACACACACACACACACACCTTTAGTATGGTATTCAAGATGTCCACGTAGTTGCTCTCGGTCTGATGGAGCTCCTTAGTGACCTGCCACCGAGCAGACTGTTTGGTCAGCATCGGTGTTGAACTCTTGTTGGGCTTGGAACTCTCTGGAAGGATTAGAGGGAGAGATAATGGGAGGATGGAGAGGCATAATTAGTGGTTTCTCATGGTTACAATACTGAACATCTGTTTGTACTTTTTTTTTTTATAATTGGCAAGTGCAGCTGAGCAGGATGCAGGTGTACTGAGCCGAATGTGCCATGTTTTTTAGTTTTACAACTATCGTCTTGACTTGGCATGGAGTTTGCCAGTTAGAAGGGAGTTCTCCTGTAACTCATTTGACAGGTAAACAAACAAAAAGTGTACAATCTGCTCAAGCTGTTACAAGTTAGATTTTCTGCACAGGGACAGTCGACAAAGCCGACGTGAACCAGGGATTTAACCAATCACCCTCCAGCGACCGGACACTCATCTTTCCCTCCAGAGCTACGGCTACATTTCATATACAGCTTGGTTATATCGGTCAGGACATATATAGTATTTATATGGTTTTCTGTGGACCTTTTCACAGGAAAGTGTTTACGATGTTTAACATGACAATTTATTTGGGCTAACCAATAGAAAACAGGGGAAAGATACCAAGCTAGAGAGCAATAAAGAAACAAGTTGACATTGTGCCCCAGGCTCCTCTTTGAGCAACCCCATGTTCAAAATGTTGCCTTGACGCAACATAATTGCTGAACTGAAGGGGGGAATGCATGTTGAGGTTTGACTTGCCCTCATCAAACGGATGTACGATATATAGACTCGGGCTCCCTTCTCGGGAGGCCTTTTAACCGTTATGACTCAAATAACTAAAGAAATGACACGGAAATTACTGTTTTTGGGGTGGAGAGAACACAATGGTTAAATGGATGTATTACTTTATAGAGAAGATCCAATTGATGACGATATCGCTCAATAATTTCCTCTTTAAAAGATGGGGTTATTAAAAAATTGTGATATAGCTGGCCTGTCACAAAGTTGTTAATTACAGATAAAACTGCCAGAAGTATCTAACTCTGTTGAAATTACTATTATAACCTACCCCACGTCTTTGAGATTCCTTTATCAAAGACAAAGTGCTTTGTCCAATTCTTAATTCTAAAGAAAGGTGGATTTGGCGTTCTGGAGAATGGATTGAGCCGTTAGCCCGTAACACCTGGCCCTGCACAGGGGGGCTGTCCTGCTCTGGAGCATTAGGTCAATCCATTACCAGAATTCGATCGTGAGAACCGAGCAAACACGGCCTTTAATTAAACGGAAAGGGAACGAAACAAAGATATTCCGGACATTTTGGAAATACAGGACACCCAGTCAGTCAGTGATGTCCGACACTGGTTTAGGCCCACACTGGTATGGGCCGGCACTGGTTTGGGCCGACACTGGTATGGGCCGACACTGGTATGGGCCGACACTGGTATGGGCCGACACTGGTATGGGCCCTTTTTCTTCTAAAGAAGAACTTGCAAGTTGGCATCCCCAGTTGATTAATGTGAGGAAGTTTATAGCAAATTTAATTTAAAAGTATTTTGATATAGTTACACTTGGAATTACAGGTAATATATTTTTTTGATATGCAGCGTTTGACATGAAATCCTAAGACATCATTACCTTTATTGCTACCTGTTCTTTTCATTGTTATTAAATCACCAACCTGTTATTATAAGTAGGCAGTGCTTTATTACATCTCATTGCCTTGTTACACATTGAAATAGCGGGTGAATACGTAAACCCTTTTGAATACATAGACCCTAACGCCTGCCGAAACATCGTTTGAAGCAACAGACTGTTGGGAGCGCCACCATGGAAAACTACATCCTGGGGGGGGGGGGGGGGGGGGGGGGGGGGGACACTAGAATATTTAATAAATATTATTATCACATCCAGTTAGTTTAAGTCCGTCTCTGTTGGCATTGCCGCTTCTCCAACTGGACGACAGGTGTCAAGTGCTACTGAATATTTGAATAGGGTTCTGGTATCTGAACACAAAAAACTAAGGAAAATTCTGTCGTCACTTGTTTGGCTGGGAAATGTTGACGATTGCCATCATACGGGTACTTCCAATGAAGGACTGACGTGAAACGTTTTTAACGAAATGTAACCTGACGTTTTAAATAAGTAAACAAAAAAATAAAAATGTAATATGGAAAATAATTTAAACATTGATTTGCTGAATACTATCCATGCACATTAATTGGGTGCCAACCTACCACATACACAACATTACCATCCGCAACAGTCTCTTGGTGTGGATCCAGGAATGCACTGAGCTATTGGATGCTCTGGTTCGTCTCTGCCTCTGGCTTTAGCTGTATTGGAGCGATAGTTCCCTGGTACTAGACATGCACCCATGCCTGTTCCCCGTCTGCCTGCTAACCGTGCTTGGCCTCACTCTTCCCCTACTCCTGACTCGCTTCTCAGCCCAATGCCTGCCGCTTATATACTAGCCTCTGGGAAACATGGCACAGTGATAACGCGGCAACATAAATCGTGTAATTCCAAAAGCGAATCATAGGATTTTCGGTTGGTTCTCTCACATGCCACGGTGTTGTGCCATCCAATGCTGATCACTGGATGACCAGCATCTACTCAGGTAGGTGCTGTGCTCTCAGCACCGTAAGCGAACACAGATAGAGTATCTCTCTCTCTCGGCTTTGAGCAGATGGGACTTGTTCCACCTGGCAGGGCTCTGAAGGGAGACAGACCGTAGTGGACTGTGAAGGGTGGTCGGATAAAGACTTCTCTTCATTGCCCATTCTTCCAGCGTCCCGTCACAGGCACGACACGACTTCCGTCTTCTTCCCAGAAGATCTAAAACCTATCCATTTCATCCAGATCTCAAGCCAGGATTTGTGTCGTCGGCCGGTCAAACCTTTACAGAAACCTTGAAAGTGGTCAGAAAAACCCGGGAGTAGAGAGGCACATGAAATGTGCTCTGGACGTTTCAGGGTCATAACCAGTCCGCGACATCTTCCGTTTCGTGACACAGGGCACCCACAACATAGCATATCGATGCTATAAACACCAGCTCCCCCTCATCACCACGGGACCATGACCATGACCCATTAAGGATTCCCTCCTCCTCATCGCCACAGCTCCAGGGTTGGGTAAGGAAGGGGAAGGGAGGGATCGTACCTGCAAGAGTTTTGCAGTTGTCGGGGGTGTTGGAGATGTCCAGCAGGGAGCCCATGGAGTGCTCGGCCGAGGGCCTCTTGCGGGGCGGCGGGAAGGGCGAGATCTCCGTCTGCTTGGTGAGCTGGGCCAGCGTGTCCCGCAGCCGCCGCCGCTTGCGGTTGCTGTTGGGCGTGTTGAGGGAGAGGAGGGACTCCGCCTTCTTCATGGCCGGGCTCTCATCCTGGGGGAGCACAGAAAATAAGAGAAAAGAATTAGAAATATCCGAAAAACTAATAAGAAAAAGAGTGTGCCCTCTCCAGGATTACACATTTGTGTGGCTTCTTCTGTGGCTTTCTTGTGATATAAGAGCACAGCCATTTCGTGTGGTAATTTGGTGAAGGGACTGCATTTTATTTTTTGTTGATTTTCAATGCAGGTCCACTCTTCCGCGTTGCAAATTAGCAATAAAAAAAACCATCGTTATCGGTTTGAGAACATTTTAGCATATCAGAGATGAAGACTCATGTGTCATCCACACTGCGCACAAACAACTGTGTATTCCTCAGCACCCACACTATTCTAACAAGTGGAGGACAGAGACGTTAATAGCCTTTTCCATCCACCATAAAGCTAAGAAAACCTGCGAGTCCCTTGAATGCGCCCCCTCAAGCACTTCAATTTTTTTTAATGGTCCAAAAATCAATTTTTTTTTCATTATTCAGGTGCCCATAAATAAGGCTACTGAAAGACATTGCACCTTTTGTTTTTATTTTTTAAAAGCTTGTTTTGGGTGTCTGTTAAAAAAGCCTTTGTGCCAATTGCCATCGGAGACAAAGCTGAGAGCTCCCAGTCAAGCATGACACACAAGAGACACGTGGCCTCTATTATTAGGGCTCCTTATCCAATCATCGGGATTGACACTGATCAACATGAGGCACTGTTCCGTGTGAACCCACACCCCACAAACACAGATTCCAATCATAAAGAAATGATAAATAAGAAAATGCATTCAACTGACAATCTAGACACATCTTGTCAGTTTCTGAGACATCACTTGGAAGCAGAGATTGCCCTGCGGGGCCGCGTGTGTGTGTGTGTGTGTGTGTGTGTGTGTGTGTGTGTGTGTGTGTGTGTGTGTGTGTGTGTGTGTGTGTGTGTGTGTGTCTACTAGACAGTGTAGCTTGTGTTTGTTATAACTCTTTTGAGGGTTGGTGATGCCCTACATCTGCATCCTAAGTGGCACTCACCTTCTCATAGAAGTACATGGACTCTCCTGCTCGCGCATCCATCTGAATGCTTCCCCAGAACCACTACAAAACAGAAAGACGGGGGAAATGAGAAGTTTTATCCTCCATTGTCAATAAAGTCCCATGATGCGTCGTGAAAATAGGACAGGAATGCTTAGAAAGGCATCCAAGTCGCCTAGCAAGGCATTTTTCCAAGTCTGAGAAAGAAGGTTTTGTTTTTTTTCAAACGTTGAATACGAATTACTAAAATGGCAATATTTTACTGGGAGCACCTTCAATAATTCACAAGCTGGGGATTTTATGGTTAGACCTGACAGACGGGCCACTTATGACGCACATATTGCGAACCAGGTATTAAACAGGGGTCGGCATACCTCCTGCTTGACAACATAGAGTTTCTTAGTGGGCGTGAAGGGCAGCTCCTTCACAGAGTTCTCCTCCACCACCATGTGTGTGCACCGTTCGTCCCCCAGCTCCAGGGAGGTGCCCCCTGCAACAGGACACACACACACACACACACACACACACACACACACACACACACACACACACACACACACACACACACACACACACACACACACACACACACACACACACACACACACACACACACACACACACAGCACCACCGGCATTGAGATGCAATGATGCACGGAATGTATTGTTGTAAAGTCAAGTGATCCAACGGAAAAATAAAAACACATTATGTCGGTTTGAGTGGGTGTGAAGTAAGAAAAGGTTTGTGTTAACAAAATGATTGATACTTTTGCTTGTGCCTTGCAGCATGTTGCACCAGCATCAGGTTCCTATCAGATATACAGCACTCATGGGAAGAAAACCCACTGTTGAGCATACAACCACAACAAAATCACAGCAGCTTTACTCTGTGTGCGTGGTTGTGTGATACGGACCATGTTTGAGGGTCCTCTCCTCCATGTTGGCCTTATCCTCCTCAGAGAAGCCCAGGAAGCTGAGGACACAGTCCTGGAACGGGGGCACTTTGAAATCTGTACGGAACTTCTCGTCGTCGGCTTGGAAAGACCTTTGAAAGCAATTGCCCACACATATTCACTCACTTTTAGAAACAGGGTTATCAAAACTAGTAGGCAAAAATAACTGGTATTTAGATGGGCAATTCGATTTTACTTACTGGATTCCTTTTTTAATTTTAGTGATCACACAGACACACACACACACACACACACACACACACACACACACACACACACACACACACACACACACACACACACACACACACACACACACACACACACACACACACACACACACACACACACACACACACGGGCTGTACTGGAAGAGAATGGTCAAACTCAGATGAGGTTCGTCGTCTCTACTGTAGGCTACAATCATTTGTACTTGTAAACTTGTAAAATTATCATGTATTGCATATTGTCAGTTTTAAAACTAACTTTTCTCCTGCAATGGACTTTGTTTTTTTGAGAGGTTAATAATGTTTGTGCAATGTATTGAAGTGTTGTATATACAGTGTTCCTAACTTTTGGGATATTGATAGGTTTTTGTACTGTATGTATATTTATATGTCTGTGTATTGTTTTTTGTTTTATGTGGACCCCAGGAAGATTAGCGACCACAGCTGTGGAAGCTAATGGGGATCTAAATAATGATAAAGAATAAAGAATAAAGAATTTCACTGACACCGCAGCAGTACCTGAAAAAAAAAACGTCCAAACAGCCGAATACAGCTTTGGCAATCCTTCCAAAAGAGGCCGCTGTATAATATGATGTATTGTTATGCCTTACAGCAGAATGGGTTGGGAGGGGGCAAGTCTGAACTGGAGTAGAATCGCCCCTGCTTCAAATCTGATTTGAATTACCACGTTCTATTCAACAAAGTCATGAACAAGATTAAATTGAGAGATTTCAGGCTGACGATACATTTATTTATATAAAAAGGGAATTATCAGACCTTTGGGGTTGCGGACATTGCAACTATTGTGTAAAAGTAAAGCTCCTTCATGTTTAAGTCTGCTTCAGATTGGAGCCTCAGAGCACGAGTTGCTCGCAATTCATTAAATAAAAAATAAAAGCTTGAGTTGCTTTGTAAAAACTGAACAACGTAGGCAGGAGAGATTACAAAGACCTTTAGTCTGAGAGCTCTATGGCCACACGGTCATTAGTATGAACTAGGGCTGCAACGATACGCGTATCAAACCGAAAATCGCGATACTCAAAGCCACGAAACTGTCTCACGGTGTGAGAAGGCAGAAGCGCGATACGCCCTTTCTAACTCTGCGGTCAAATTGTCCGATTGAAATTTGCTAATAATTTGTCTAAATAATAGTCTGCTGACAGCGCCCCCTCCTATCGATGCCGTAAGTATGTGACTGCAATCATCCGTGGCTACGGAGGATCGCATTTCTCCACAGCCGTCGAAGTGCTCATATGCGATATGAACGACATTTATCCAGAGGGGGCCTGTGTGATCCTGTCTCTAGTGTTTTG
Source organism: Gadus morhua (assembly GCF_902167405.1). Taxonomy (NCBI): domain Eukaryota; kingdom Metazoa; phylum Chordata; class Actinopteri; order Gadiformes; family Gadidae; genus Gadus; species Gadus morhua. The sequence continues at coordinate 21,796,350 of NC_044059.1, read as the reverse complement.
TGTGATTTGACTGGCAGTTTGTCTGCTTGTAGGTCGGAATGAAGCGGCCACCGATTATTGATTGGATGGGTACTTTATTCTACCGGACTCGTTCGCTTCTTCACTAGACACACGCGCTACCGCTCGCTCTCCTCGCTCGTCCACTCACTCGCTGACGTCACTCACACACGCATACGCACATTGCCATTCTGGCGCACACACATATGCTACTCGTAACGCCTCGTTATTGCGACGTTCATGACATTCAGGTTTTTCTCCATCTATTGAAAGTTAGGCTATTAAACATGTTGCATTCTATACGGCCTGATTATGTCATTATTTAAGCTACATAGCCTAATAAGAAGTGCTAATAAGGATATTTGACTAAACCAACCAAACAGTTGAAAAAAGCATCCTCCCACACGTTATTTCTTTATTCATTTAGCTATACTTTAATAGTATTCTTTCTGTTCAAATCTGTTCAGTGTTCCAAATTATTTGTTATTGAATGTTACATTAAGTTAATTGGTATAAGTGTTGTTTAAATAAAATGCTTTTTAAATTTCAAAAAATCGTGTGATGTATCGAACCGTGGGTCAAAAATCGTGATACAAACCGAATCGTGAGTTTGTGTATCGTTACAGCCCTAGTATGAACGTACTAGTACTCAATCTTCCACACATGAAACGGAGGACAACGAATCACAACCATCCTGGTCGAGTATTACCGGAATTGTGCCCAGTGTATTCATACTGAAACAATGCCACTCACTCATAGACAGACTCTACTGTGAACTTTTAACTTACACATAGTCCCTGCTGTCCCAGGCCTTGCGTATCCAGGACGGGGTGAGGATGGGAGTCCCCATGCATACTGCCAACTGAAAGAAACACGTTCAGGGGAATAAGATAGTGACACACATCTATACGTTTATGACACATTTATCGATTATTACATAAATTACATTCCCTGCACGACGTTATGGCAGATATTAAATAATAATAAAAAAAGATGAGTCATGCATCCGAACAACTCCAAAACTTTCATGGTGGGCAAAAGGCCAAGGCTCAAAACAGGCCCACTGTACCGTTGGACATTATTTTTAAAGTGGGCAGAGCGTTTTTAAAATCAGATTTTTTTCCAAATGTTTTTATGCCTTTTCTAGGCGTCCAGGCTTCAGTATAGCCCCTTTTAATGTGTTTGTGCATGCCAGTAGTGCTGCTCTGAAATGCCATAGACATTTTGCACAGATAGAGAAAGACGAGAGAATTATCAACAGACTATATAAAAAAAACGAGTGAGAGAGCGAGAGAGAGAGAGGAAGACAAGCTAGTATTGTCAACAGACGGAAAAACAGCACAGCACACAAGTATAAAAATGTGCTATTGTCTAACTTAAAAAGATGTTCAAATCACTTCACAGCGAGTACTTTCAGTGAAACGATACCTCCCCAGTCAGTCTCAACGGTCCCCGGTCGGGCTGCGACTCACATTCACAAAAAGAATATGGATACAAACTGGCTTTCGCTTAAGGTGTAAAAAATGTGATAAAATATCTGCATTATTTCAAAACAAATTCTAAACCTGTTCCTGATCCCCAGCCACCTGTTCTTTTTTAAGAGCCAAGTTTTAAACGGAAAATAGCTGAGCGTGTGACACACGTAACCAACAATTTTTTCAGAGGGATTGGTTTGTTGTTTGCTTAGTTTTTTTTGTGCTTCAAAAAAACTCAAGGGAGAAAAACAAAAAAGGCAGACAGTGTCGGTGTGGATGGGAAGCTACAGAGAGAGAGGTAGACACATAACAGGAAACAAAGAAAATAAATCGCACAAAAAGAAAAAGCATAACAAATTATCTATTCATTCCTATGGAAGGATAGACCGATGAGTGAGTCACCAAAATGTCAAGGTACATAAAGCCTTTGAGATGCAAGGGTTCCCATTCAAAATGCATGTTGGGATAAATAAGAATGCATGTAGTCGGAATGCAGACTGCAAAACAAGTATCAAGATGAAACAGCAGGCCTCCAAACTGCGACCAAATGGTCGCATTTTGCGACCAAAATTTGAGAGTATGCGACCGAATTTTCCATCTGTAAATTTGCCCCTTTTTTTTTTTACACGTTATACGTGGAAGGGGCGCGTCAATGAATCCGGAATCTCTAGCAGGCCAATGAGTGTAAGAAGGATAGGGAATGGTTGCTAATTTGTCGAGGGGGAGGGTCCTAGAGATTATCGAGCAAGCGTAAACGTCTGTGCGAAAGCGAAATATTACCCAACCTGCTACGTTCGTTACAATGAGCAAGCAAACTATTAACTCGTTCTTCCGACCTTCGGCTAGTGTGCCAGTGCAAGTCAGTCCTGCACGGGTCTTTGTTTACAAACCCCGCACCCGCAATACTTCAAACCACATCCAACCCGTTTTCCGACAGTAGCCCGACCAGACCTACGATAAATTGATAAACACCCGAAGGAAAATTAGCAACATTAGAGGGGAATTACACTATCTGGTGTTTGGCTTGGTGCTTGAGATGGTTGTGCAAAAAAAGGACATCATCCACTGTTGACGGTTTGAGTTGACTCCTCCGCTCCTGATTAACATATCCAGCACCGGTGATGTGTCGCTCGCAATCGCAAAACCCGCGCCCGACCCGCGCTGTTCAGGCGTCCGACCCGACTCGTTTCATCCAAATTGTGCGGGTCACCCGAACCAGTGCAGGACTCTGCTTCAGGTGCCTTGAAGGGCTTTTCACATGGGAGGCGTTTGTCGGGCCTGATAATGCATTCTCAATGGAGAGGCGAGCGGGCAGAGGAGGCTCAGCGTCCTGTCAAGTGGCACGACAAGCGGGCGCACTCCCGTGAAACTGTCGCTTCCATACTTGTCGAACGCATGCATGCGCAAACCGGGAAACATCTTGCATGCGCAAGATGAGAATCCTAATAAAATGTGACACTGAATTTGAAACAGCGCATTGTAATTTCTGCCTTTATTATCAAAATACTTATTAGTAATTAGGGATCGACCGATATATCGGTCGGCCGATATTATCGGCCGATATTCGCGTTTTTTACGTGTATCGTATCGGCCGATACGCGGCTGATTTTCGCCGATATATTTTCGCTTTTTTTTTTACTTGTTCTACCTCACCTGTTTTTAATATTTGTTAAATATTGCTCATCTAATTTTTCTTACTTGTTTTACCTCACCTGTTTTTACTATTTGTTAAATATTGTTTTTTATATTGAAGTTCAATAAATGTTCCTTTTTTTAAATTGAGACTTGTAACATTTGTTATCAGTGTAATTTTAGATATCGGCTCTAAATATCGGTATCGGCGTATCGGAGTATCGGCTAAGGCTGATGAAAAAATATCGGTATCGTATCGGCCCTAAAAAAATCTGTATCGGTCGATCCCTATTAGTAATACAGTGAAAACTAGTAGAAATGTGAATATTTGGTTGGTATGTTGATTAACGTTGTGTGCCCCTAAAATTTCTGGTTGCACCCCTAAAATTAGGGGCCACAGTGCTCCTAAAAGGAAAAGAAAAAAAAAAAGAAATCCTGAACGGAAACGGTCTAAAGAAAGCTGAAATATATGCACTATTAGTTTGATCTAACTTTGACTTATTATTCTTTTTCAAAGTGTTATATTTTGACGTAAAGAATAAATATTGGTTGTCCATCACAGTAATAATGTCCTGGCTCCGCCCCCGACGTGACCGTACTAACCTTGTATTTCTCCCCGTGCGTCGAGTAGGCGATGAGGTGAGTGACCTTGGTGCTGAAGTCTTTGCGGATGGTTCCGCCCATGTGATGGACCAGGTTGACCAGGGTCTTCTGCAAGGAGGCCAAGAGAGGAGGAGTAGGAAGAAGGGGATACATCTTAACGGGACCCAAAATCTTGTCAACCCTCCAGAAGTACCATCATTTGTTCCTTGTCCTTTTGAGAAAAAAGGAAAAATTCCTTCTTCCAACTTGGGAGTTTTCCTGGATTTAAAAACATGCAGCACAAAACTAGCCTTGATAAAATATTTTTTTCATATGCTACTAGATAAAGGATCAGTAGTAGTTGACACTTTGGCCATTTGGAAGCGAGTTTAAACAACAACCAGATAGCTATAAACCTTTATGATGCTTAATGGTGTTGATTCATGATCTCATTAATAGAGCTGTCAAGCGATTAAAATATTTAATCGTGATTAATCGCATTAATGTCATAGTTAACTCACGATTAATCGTGATTAATCGCAATTTTTTTTCTATGCTAAATATCCCTTGATTTTTTTGTCCCATAATTCTTCTCATATTAATTCTCTTATCAACATGGTGAATTGCATCGGCTTGCCTTGTGCAAATGATTTTTTATTGATAACAACATTGGCATATACTGATCAAAACAGGACGATACAAAAAAAGAGCCTATAGTGCAATTAAACGACTGCTTTGAACAAATGTCATTTGAACATAGCAGTCAGGCTACTGCTTCTTTGTTTTGAGCCAAAGAAAAAATAAAAATAAAATTGGTTTGCGTTAACGCCGTTAATAACGCGTTTAACTGACAGCTCTAGACATAACACATCAGTCCAAAAAGCCGGAGCACTCTGTCAACAAAGACACACGTGCCAAGGCATTGCACTGTAGTGATTTGGGCGTGACCAGGGGTGGTTGAACTCACCACCTCCTCTTTGTCCCGGAAGCCGGTGAAGCACAGGGACAGATTGATCATGGTGGTGCTGTAGAGCGGGCGGCAGGAGAACGGCAGCGGCTGGAAGTCACACAGAGAGCAGAGTCAACACCGACAGCTGACATACACTAACATGCATGAAACGTAGGATTTTTTTTGTTCAAATTCATCTTCAAGATCACTAATTCAACAAACCGATGGGCCTTGTTTTTCTGAAAGAATAACATTGTCACGTAGCAATGTTGATTTACGACATTTGTAACTGAATTCTCACTTCGTAGCAACAACAGGTTTTTGTTGTTTAAGGAAAAACAAACAAAGCATGAACCTTAGTCAAGCGTAAAAAAATATTAAATGTGAACTCTGATCATGATTAAAGCCTAAACTGACTGTGTGTGCGCCTGTTTGTGGATGCATAAAGATATATGTTGTAACTGTAAAACATTTATACCAACCATCTATACATTTGTTAGCTAGGGCGAGCTAAGACTGACGGATAAGTAAACGAAAGCAAGAAATGAAGCAAGAACTATCGAGAAGCAAGTTCTTAAGATAATAAATGTGATGTAATAATAACATATTGCATCAAGTCTGTATTGCAAAAGAACATACTGTATTCCTTTTCAGGCAAAGTCAAAAAAGTACAACAATGTAATACTTGGAACACCAAACTCATGTGTACATTTTTTTCCAAGAATGTAAAATATTTGAAACATGCCTTTTTCAGAAGATGACAAATATGGCGTCAGACATTATATGAACACGGACGACAAAAATTCTTCAAGCAACCCCTGGTGTTCCCAACGTTCTGAATTGAAATTTGGCTTTTCATGGATAGGCCTTGGTACAAATTACAAGGTGCTCAAGCATTCAACCCAAACCAAATAAAAAACAAAATTTGTTGCAGAAAAATATTTCAGCACTTTTTGGGCCAAAACATCATCAAGCACAACACATCTTTTATATGTGACTGTAGCGTCACATAAGGTGTAACGCGACGTGCATGGGTTGAATTTTGCTGATGAGGACGTGCCAACGAGCTCTGGTTATCGTGTCGATGGCAGGGCGAGACAGAGTGGCCCATTGCTCACGGAAGGACATTAAGGTCCCATCTGAGAACGACTGGTCAGACGGATGGACGGAGAGCAAGTGAGATGGAGGAGGCAGAACCGTGTTTGTCAACAGCGCTATAGGCAGTCGGCGTTCATTCTTTTCCCCGCTCGTTTCTCAGCCGAAGCCCATCCTTGCAATTCGTGTAGTGTGTATAAAAGGGCCGTTAGATCCGTCTTTTGGACAGATTTAACCTTGCTTCTCCAAACAGAAGCTGCACACACACGCGCACGCACAGACTCTGTATTTACTGTGCTATGAATATTTCTACACATGCATCAAAGGAATAGAAAACCATAGCTTTAGGAGAACATATACCCCTAATCACAACCGAATTACACTACCATATTTCTATAATATCAATTGGAAATCAAAAGCATGGACTAAATGGAGCTAAATGTTGGCTCGGAATATGTAAAAAAAAAAAAATAAAAAATAAAAAGTGGTTCAGAAAAAAGTTGGGAATACGTGAAATAGTTGTTTTACAAGTGACTCTAAAAAGTTTGTACCAACCTCTTCCTTGGCGGCGCAGTGTAGAATCACAGGGGGCCCCACGATCCGGTTATCACGCTCATAGAGGTAGCTGTAGTCGGGTGAGTCGAAACTGGCGAGGACGTACACAGACTCAAACTCTGCGTTCTCCCCGTCTGCAAACTCCTGGACGCTGTCCGTCATTAGGCACGGTTTGTTAATGTCCTGCCAGAAAAGGAATAGGTCTGAAGGTTATGGGACAGCAGAATTAGTAGTCCATAACAATGCTCATAAAAACATGCTGGCTAGCGGTTTAAGTGTTAACAAGGACTTAGAGAAACCCTCAGGTGGATTTAGAAGATTCACGGTTTGTTAGCCAACATTACTGCTTGAATGATTTTTGGTGAGTAACCAGCACTGAGGAAATATTAGTTGATTAATCGATTAGTCAATCGATTTGGGAATTAATGGATATTAATTTTGATAATAGCTTGATGATTTTGGTAGTATATTGCTTAAGAAATGCAAATATTACGCGTTTTTTCAGAATGTATGTACAAGTAATTCCTGACATTGAACATCATTATAAACCCAAAAACCAAAACCCAAAAGAAGAAACTTGATGACCCGTGGGGTCCTCCCCAAACAGTTTATCAAAGAGCATTAATTCCAAGCTACATGTTGAACTTCCTTCAGGGGCTTATCCCTCTGAAGCAGTAAGTAAACCAGTCAGAAGAGGACCCCCACCAACTGACACACATGTGCATAAGCCCAAACAGACAGACTTAAGTTCTCCCTTTGGGTTCCTCAAATACACCCACGGCACCAAACAAAGTGCATGAAAATTGCTCCAGGCAGTAGAAATTGAACAACACTGGCCATTTGTTTGATAGAGAGGGAATACTGGAGAGAAACACAACAGAGAGGCGATGAATCAGAGCAACAGGGCTATTTGAATCAATGGCCACAATTAAATCATAAAGTAACTGCAAGGCTGCGCCGGGCTCAAGCTGGCCCGAAATAGCTGGTGTGAAATTATGTGAGCTACCTGTAAACCTGCTCATAAAACAAATTACCTCAGGTAAATTAGTTCCGCTAGGTGACAGAGGACAAAAGGCAATAGGAAAGAAACATTGGCCGCGTCTCTCGCTCACACACACACACACACACACAATATTAGTTTGGCATTTTTTTTATTCTTTCTCGTCGATTAACCAAATGATCGGTACCGGTAAACAGTAATCCGCATAACCAATTCAAAGAGGTTTCAATGCTTTTCTTGAGGTTTTTTACTTGAAGAATCTAAAATAGTGTATTTATTTCATTTATTATTGACTAGTAAATTTTTTTTTTTGTGACATTTCAGTGTCATATTTTGTTTGGTTGAAAACTCAAAAAACTGTTATTCAACAACATTTACAATAAAGTCTGAAAAAAACCAAAACAGGAAGTTTGATCCAGCGAATCCTTTTGATTCTCATTCTACATCGGTGAGTCATAGACCATATGCAACACCTCCAAAACATTGGATTTCCCTTTTTTACATGAGATACGAGCTCTGTCCCAATACGTTTCCTACACCTAAGGACTGTAGGAAAAGAAAGGCCTGCAAAATAGAATACATTTTCTTCAACAACATAATAATCACCAGTGTAAAATGTAGCATGGGATATTCCTTAGTACGCTGCAACCAGCAAACCTTCTAGACAATGCAAGCACAGAGGACGTCCAAGATACCTTAAAGGTTTTTAATTGTTAATTTAGCCATAACAAGGCTTTAACCAAGAAGCACTCTTTGTCATTTTAGTCAATTCCTTTGACCAATGAAAAGTTTCCAAATGAAATTACACTAGAAAGGTAGGATCTAGTGCTTGCAACAGATTGTCGTGTAATCATTGAAGTTGGCCACACTGGTGTAAATTGCTCTGCTGGACCAAATGCATCACATAATTCAACACCACTACCTTTCAGCTCACCATGTGTGGAACGGTCATTGGATGGTGTAGGGGTGCAAGTGAGGAGTGAGTGAATCAACACATACTCCGAGTGCAAAAAGGACACATGCAACAGTGACCGTCAAAGAGATTCCCCTCAAGTGTTAAGACCGGACAGGTGAGTCGGACAGACAAACTGACAAACAAGCAGGCAGGTACCATACCATATTGACTATAGATTTTATCATCAATTTCTCCTCGGGACCAGACTCAGCTCCTCTTATCTTTACAACCAGGACTTCCATTACCTTGACGGCCTGTAAAAAAATATACAATAATGGAATACATCCGACCAGAAGTCTGGATGTCAAATATCATATGGGGAGAAGGTGAGAGGAAGAGGTAAAATGGCTGGCCAGGAGGGCAATAAAACGATGGAGATGGAGAGCCAAGACATTTTAAGATGCCAACAGAGAGAGGGGATAGGGGCAAAGAATCAAGGAAAGAGAAGGCAAAAATGTAATCTGACAGCTTAATTCAACAGGATGCTGACTGCAATGGAGGCGCCGACATTCAGGCCGCCAACTGAAGCCTGTTGGCAACATCCCTTTGTGCAAGCTGTGTGTGATGGGTCAGTAGTACGCACACAGATTGAACATTTGAAGACTAACCCTATTGGAAATCAAAGATAATATTCCAACTGGATTTGAACATTGTAGTACGGCGTGGAATGTGAGAGCCTCCACACACCTGAGCAACATTATAGGGTTTTGTTGCTTGACGTCTGAATGTACATAAAGGGATTTTTTTTTTGTTGCGTGTACCACTGGACGATTTACGCTATCATGTATAGGCAGTTTTAGGCACTGAATTAAAAAAGCAAAAGGTGTCACAGATCTGAGCTAGGGAGAGCTGAATAACCTCTTGGGGTAGAATTGTGAAAGTCAGGGAGAGGAGATAGCAAGGATGTTGAACAGAGCGGCACCGGGCAGCTGTAAACAGAATCAAGGAAACCACTTTATGCACAATTTAATGCTCAGGTGTGTGGAGGGGCTCTGCATGCGGCAAATATTATAGCATGTATTAACAGGCCTTATCTCCGACGTCAGGCAGGGGTGCAAGTCTATATGTGGATAGTAATGCCTTCACCCTCTTTCCCACTCCAACTACAATGACAGACATTTCCAACAGAAGGGATATATGGCTCAAAGAACTCTGCATCCATTTTTTTAGTGCTGAAATCTGTCAAGTGACAGAAAGTTGCATGATTCTGCGTGCTGCTTGCTTCTAAAAAAAATGAAACACATTATTGATCTCCATTTTTAAATATATACGGCGGTAGTACTGAAAATGTAACAAACTGTTCCATGATAGAGCTCCCTTGGGAGGGATCACTCTTCGATATACTGGCATTCCCCTGGCTTTGAACACCGAAGGATTAGGAGCATCCTAACCTTGTCCAGGACAAGCTGGGACTATACCTGTGACCATGGTTCAGTAACTTGTTCTTGAATAAGCCAAGTGTTACTTTTTCAATTGGATTTTCAGGCACCCCAGCCAACTCAAAAACGAGGTAAAAAAAAAAAGAACTGTCCATGTTCTATATCAAGGTTGCATGAAATAATAACCTAAAATGGGATGGATGCATCATTGGTTTTGTTTACCTTCGGGAAGCGGTATGTACACCAGTAGCCTACCTTCAGAGCTTGGATCAGAAGATCATTTCTGGAGGCCTCTCCCACAAGAATTATCCTGGTCTCCAACCTTGGCAGCATGTCTGGCAGAGAAAAATAGAAAAAGTGGTCTTACTTTCTTAGACTTATGAACCCGAAACCAATTTGAGCCCAAGTTCATACCCTAACCTTTTTTTTTTTCAACAAAAATGTACCTTCTAAAAAGCAGAATCCAAAATTGCATGGATATCTCTCTTAAACATAGTCACATCTAAAGCAGGGAAATTATCTTGAAACATGCACAAGCGAAGTCACTCAGATTGTGGTCAATACAAAAGATAAATGATATTAAAGGAAACCATGGCAGGAAGGTTATCAGAACGACTAACGTAACCAGGATAAGCTCACTTAAAAGATGCAGGAAACTTATTTCAGTTTGTAGCTGCAGCGGTGAAGTGCATTTGCGTTACGTAGCTTGGTTGGTGTGAATCATTAAAACTGTATGTCAACGGTAGAGTTGAAAAACAGGCTGTGATTTTAACTAGATTAGCATAAATAGCAACAGCACCTATGTAACCCTTCTTTCACTCAAGTGACAAAGCATGCTGCTGTTCCACATACCCACTTCAGGTAGTTGCTCAGCAGTCAACCCATTATCTGATTTAACAGGTGAACAGGGTGGTGTAGGAGGGTGATATATTTTGTAAAGATAATTTGAGGAGCAACCACTTTTTTGTGTTCTATAGATAGTAGTATCACTGTTGATGGTCCAACTATGGATTAAGAGGGTATGCAAAAGGTGGAGGTTTGTGAATTTGGAGCGGCAACAGGAAGGGAGATGTGTCCCTCCCTAAAGTGCAACAACGTGAGTGCATGCATATGTGAGTGTGCATGCGTGTGTGTGCGTGCACGAGGGGGCAGTGATACACATAATGGGCCTGGATGTTTTACTAGCACAAGTGGCAACGAGGGAAAAGGTTGTCTGGAACAGAGTAGAAGGAGGGCAAAAGAACAAAATCAGGAGTGACCGTCGCAGGGCTAACCTTCGGCGTCATCCATTGCAGGACCCAGAAAGCCATGGTCCTTTGTGGTTTCAGCCATCCTTGAGTCATAGACCGACGAATCGACCAGAATGCTCCTTGCCATCCCAGAAGTCACTATGCTGCTGTCAGCCATGACAGGAAGCAACAGAGGCACCAAACTGTCCAAACTATCAAAAGTTAACAGGAGTGAAAAACAGGGACACACAGAGTACAGAACAAGTGTGGGCTGGAAGAATTGAAAAAATAAAATAAACGTATTCCAACAGAGAAGAGGTGACAACTGTCAAACTAGGAGCCTAGAGAAAACTTGGCATGCTTTAAAACAACCCAATCCTGCCCGTGTCTGACATCAACTATAACTTATAGAATTCAGAAACCTCAACTTTACAAGACCTGGATGCAAATGAACTTCAAGACAATTTGTTTAACGCATTCTGAATGTATCTTATTATATATATTTTTATTAATGAGTGCAATGGTATTTCGTTGACGTCACAAACTTTGGTTAACTCATTGAATTCAAGTTGACGTTTTATGATTTCTAGAGACAGACGTGTAGATGATGTCGATATTTAGAGGTTAGGATGTTTGAATCCAGAACCAAGGCCTTCATTTAGCCGTTTCAACGTCTGATGCTGAAGTATTGTAACATTAAATGTGTTTTAATATGAGCACAGCCTCCCCACCATCTTGGCTAGTAGTGTTGACCTCCTATACAAACTTTAGCAAAAGCATGAACTCCAAGTTATTATGAATCAAGATTTACTCACCGTTTTCGTTATCGGCAGATAATCAATAACCGAAGTATGATTGTACCTGTGCTAAACTGGGTGATCGACCAGTTTAGCAAGATACAGGCGAATGTAGCCTGGTCCCAAGCTAATTAGCCAGCTACCGTTGTTACAAGCAAGGCTGGAGTTCAGTCCCCCCAATTTTATCTTGAACGTTCCCCTTTCAAAATCAACAAAATCTGCTGATCTTAATCTAAACGTAAAACATGGTCCATGCAGTTTTCAAAACAGGGCTACTTTTGTGTGTTGACAGCTGATGCATTGTAATCCATAGGGCATGTCTGCCTGCTGTTCGATCTGAATTCAAAAAGGAAGGCAAACATGAAGGGGGCACTGTGATTGGTCGGTGAGCGAAGAACGCCTCTCGCCGCAAGAGGGAGACGCGGATTGGTTCGTTTATTCAAATCATAATGCACGCTGTTGCCAAACAGAATCCAACCGGTCACTGATTCATTAAAGGCCTCACGAGACGATTCTAATAGGATAACATTTCATCATTCCTCCAGAAGGGAAATTCGTATTTATCTACCTGTATATTACTGTAAAAGCATGATCTCTAAAATAACCGCAAATATTCATTTTTCCCAACATCACACATACGCACAAACACACACAGTATTGCATGGCCATACACACAGCATCTGTTTTTTTATTTTATTTTTTATTTTACACATTCTGATGAGTGGGTGGCATCTGCTTACTGTTCGTCCTCTCTCTCTCTCTCTCTCTCTCTCTCTCTCTCTCTCTCTCTCTCTCTCTCTCTCTCTCTCTCTCTCTCTCTCTCTCTCTCTCTCTCTCTCTCTCTCTCTCTCTCTCTCTCTCTCTCTCTCTCTCTCTCTCTCTCTCTCTCTCTCTCTCTCTCTCTCTCTCTCTCTCTCTCTCTCTCTCTCTCTCTCTCTCACTTCAACTTTATCTATTACCTCTTGGGGAGCTTCAGAGACCTTGTGGAACAAAGCTTTACCCAGACCTTATCTTCAGCTCTTTCTAGCGTTGTCCCATCTCTCCACACATACACATCCTTCTCCCACACCCAGATCTCTTTTGCCTCACAGTCCCTTCACACACATAGCATGGTGGGGCAGAGCAGGGGACTTTGAAGCTCCTTTCTGAAAAGAGATACAGCAGAAATAGCTGAAGATATTAAACAAGGCCACTGCATTGGTCAGACCAATTGTATCTTTGAGATTGACTATTTAGAGTTAAGCTGGGGCAGCTAAAGTTAAATGTTGTGAAATAAAGATGAAATGACGGTGGGCCTAATTATACATGGAAAATATGATAAAATAATGTTTCACCAAGGGAATTAAAAAAAGTTGTCTACATATTCTAAAAATACATATTATACAATGTCAGACAACATTTCCTAGGCAGAATATGACTTAACACCAGGGATGGCTGTGTTGAGAGTATGTACAGTGGCTGGCCTGTCAACATGACGACTGCAGATGCTTAACTAAGTCATAAAGGTTAATATAGATATCACGAGACTGGAGCCTTCCTAGCATGTTTGACGCTTCCCCTAAAACCTAGGGTGGGTGTGAGTTGCTTCTCGAAAATAAATAGATTTTCATGCTGAGTTTGTAGAAGAAGGGCGATCAATCATTTTCATCGCAGTAATGTCAACACCTGATGGGTGATGGATGGCTTACTGACTGTGTAGTCTGAAAATATGTTTGTAGGTTTTGTCAATGCGGGTATTCATACGCATTATTAAAGCTCACCGACAAATGTGTACGTACAAACCCATATACACACCCACATTACCTATGAAATAAATATACATTTGTGTAAACTGTAGATTAAAAGAAGCAATGTCATGGGGTGACCAATATGTGTATTATTCATAAACAGAAATGCTCCTCCCTTCCTGAAGGTACCTAGGTTGGTTTGAATTGTGTTTCTGTCAGCAACTCATATTTCTAGAAGAATGTATACGTTCTTGCACCTTTTAGAATTTTAAAACAACATAACAGTATAGCATAAAATGAAGTAAGTTATTACCACATAACTAAAAGTACTATGATGTAAAAAGTATTTAGAAGTCTGGGGTATTGAATAAACAACGAAGAATACTGCATTCATGAAAGCATAGAAACATTCTAATCGTCTCACTTTTGTTTTTCAGTGGACTAAAAGAATGGCATGAAAAAGATAATTCATGCCGTTCTTTCAACATCAACCATGATGTTGATCCATTTATGACTCCAATGTGAGGCGCGCCGAAGTTTCTCCCCGCCTTCTGCTGGCTTTGGAAAAGCAGCACCTCCCAGTCCCAAGTGACGAGAGGAAAGTGACGGCACCTCCTAACGGTCAGCCGACTGCTTAGAGCAGTGGGCAGAGGGCGTGACTTCAGAGGGTGTGTGTGTGTGTGTGTGTGTGTGTGTGTGGATGAAGTCCCAATCACTGGGAGCCTTGGGAGACCTTGAGGTTTCTTAACTTGTGACTTACAAGCGGCCTATGGAGAAGGATGAGGATGCCTGCAGCCGTGTTGGATTCATCGGTCCATAATGAACCCTCCCTTGCTCCCGCAGGGACCCAGCTCAAGATCCCTATAAAACCTTCCCGAGTCCTGTTGTTATTTCAACTTTCAATAAGATGTATTGCTTGATTATATCGTGGTGTTGTGGTACAATAGATATTATCTCACAGGTCTTACATGCACACAAACGACCACACCCAGACAGAGAAGATAATGCTGTCAGAGTATCTTAATGGTATATAGTCGTTATAGTGTTCTACCATGCAGTTACTGTGTAGCTTTTTGTATTTTTGTGTTAAAAGGATTACTCCCCTCTACTTAGTGTATCACTATGATCAGATACATCCATTTATATATTATTTGCACCGATACCCAAATCCTCTATCAGTTGGGGTCGTCTTGGATGCAGGCATTGATCTCTGAATCTCTCAGTTTAATAAAATATTTTACTGTTGAGACGGTGGGAAACATAATAACCTAAATACAGTAAAACTCACCTGTAAGGCAACTGTCAGATAGCACAGGGTTGGAGAGGGAGACTGGAATCTGCGCAGATTAGGATCAAATTGAGTGCATTAAATGCTTATTTTCCTATGAGTATAAATATAGTTCTATATAAGCCCAGCATATGATTTATATTGAACGTGGTCTTTTGTTCTGACTGTTTGTAACCTGCCTTCAATTGTCCCGTGTTATTTAAATTATTTGAATTGCGAAGCAAAAGACATAGTGAAAAATCTATATGTCTATGTCATCGAAGGAACCAGAAAACCAAAACTTTTATCACACACAATCCACTCACTTCAAATGTAGATTTGATTCAGGGTGGGACACAAGCAGATCTCCAAAAATATCATTTTTTTTGTCTTTTGCGTCACTGCGCTGCAGACAGAGAGAATACATTATACTGAGATCACCATTAACAAAGCCTTTCCTCTTGATGGAGCGGCGGAGTGGCTCCGTGGAATCTTAATGAAGACGCAGAGGCATGGCTCCATCCTAAACCTATATGCAGCCGCTGATCAACCACAAAGGAGCCAAACTACGCCGCAGCTCTGGGACCAAAAACCTCTGTGTATTGAGTTCTGGCACAATAAAGAACGGAGGTGGATAATTCCTTTTCTGACAAGCAACAAAGGTGAACAAACAAAAAAACAACCTTGACTATTCTCGTTTGCTTTTTGAGGGTTTTTGGGATGCTGTCAAAACCAGGGCTTGGGTCTTTGAATCGAGGAATTCTCTAGGCTACTACTCTCTCTCTCACTCGCTCTCTCTATAAGGCAGATCTTAAGAATGTGCCAAAGTTTCCATTTGCCTGTCAAATTTTAAATTGCCTGACATTCTAGGTCCAGTGACCTGAAAGGAATGCAAACAGGATTGCTGCTCCAAGGAGCTAACGCTCAAAAGTAGGCCTGCCACTTTATTATGATTCTGAGGAGAGCTGAGATTTATAGACTGAAGACAGCAGCCCCCGGGGTTGTCCAGCGGACTTGACAAGTTGTAATTGTTTCTATATTATATGACACTATTTTGTTCTTCACAAATGTGTTTGATTATTGTGCAGTATAATATTGGGTCTGTTATTACCATATTATAATATTACTGGTGAGGATTAACCTTCAATATAACACTAAATATATCCATATTTAGGGACTCGAAAGAAGTATCCAATTCCAGGGATCTTGTTTATGCAAGCTTTAGGAATGAATGTCAGGGGAGATGGAATGAGATGGATAAATGTAGTTTACCTGGCATGTGTTAACATCGTCTGAGTACTTAAGCCGTTGCCATGGAATGCTATTTGAGAAAGCCTGTCATTGGGCCAACCTGACTTGAGACGGTGTGTCGCAAAGGCCAGAAATATACCCCCAAAAAAAAAAAAAAAAAAAATTGTATTCATTAACTAATTTGAGTGTGAATGTATATTAAATGACAAAATAATCTATTGTTTAAATTATTTCAGCTCCTCAGCGGGGTAGGAGATTACAGTCTAACAATTGACTGTGCTCAGCACAGGAGTGGTCTACGTTACATTGCAACATAGGGAAGAATTCCATCAATAGATTTAACAGTTAAAGAGTGAAAATAGTGTGTTTAAAATAGAGTTGATAGTGATGTTGTGATACTTAAGATATGAGTGAATCATTTATTGAATACAACACTTTTATCCTTTGTAAGGATGAAACATCAAATATCTTTATAAAGGTCAAAACAGTCATGAAAAATGAATGAAAAACAGCTACCACTGAATATTTGATCACATAGGTTAAATTGTAATGCATTTGGTTTGAGCAAAGACAACAGACATAAATTGCAAATGTCATGCGTGTACTGTTATAAGGAAATGCAGAGTCTGTGATGTAATACCCATGACAATAATAGTTCTTTATACAGTTTCATTGATACATCTTATAACATATAGGAGTAAAATTACAACAGAATGCATGATACAGAATTCTTTACTTTACAAAGACTTTGAGTAAGACTCATTGAAGTTAAAATACAGAAAATATACAATATGTTCAATGCTTGTACTTTGCTACAGTCAAACCAAGTATTTGTTAATAGTATGAGACCTTGACAAGACTGCTACCCTCTGATACAGATAATAGCAATCCAAAATGAATTTGTGTTACACATTTGAAGAGTGAACTATTTCTTATAAACATGATTTTAAATATCATCTTCCTCATGTAAATGCATCCAAGGATCTCACCTATTCTTCAACATGATTTGGATGGCTTCTCAGTAGCAAAGGATGCAGATTTCTTCATTTAATAACAGCGTGTCATTGTCAAAAGAGACACAAATACAGGAATACATTTAGACAGTTATCCAATGAACCATCTTAAAAACCTCTATTTGTCCAAGGAATCCTATATGTTGGATATACAATGAATATCCTATATTGAGTGCATTGCATGGATAGATGTGTGCCAAATCAGTATTTTACTAGGAGACACTAGAGTGTGGACATAAGCAGGGCTGACTATAGCCTGCCTTCCTGCGGTACTCAGACTTCCTGTTCATGTAAACAGGTCCAGCCTGAGGTGAGATACACCACCACTTCGGGGGAGCTTTAAGGAGTTTCAAGGTGAAAATACAATCAAGCTTGTCTCGGATGGAGAGTGTGTTTATGTCCATTAACCAGAAAGGGCGCACTGCTCTATCAGAGAAACTGAAATATATTTACATATTTCCTATCAATGTTGTTATCCCCCCCCACGACAAAAACAAAAAAATACAGCCCACACAGAGCAAAGAAATATGAATATCTCTCTGAGTAATATTGCAGTATCACCATGGCAACAAACTGAATACCAATCTGAATAGCCAAGCCTTGAAGTATTGGTCTCTGGTGGCTGGTCGGTGAACATAGCGGTGTTGTGAAGCTGCCACACGATGTTGATCTCCAGGGGGTTGTGACCAAACACAGAGCACTTGAATGGACGCGTCTACTCCCGATAGCCTCCACCATGGAGCAATGCCAGCGTGGGAAACATATGGGCAACAGTTGATGCTAATATTAACACTTTCCACAGAACCAGATTCTATTACTGATATTTTGGTCAGCGCCCGATATTGTCTCATACTTCATTTCAGATGGAAAACAACAGGGCCTGGGCGCGTTTGGTTCCTTCCATCACCAAATGTGCAAAAAGACATTGAAAGGTTGTTGAAAAAAATTAGCAAAGGTAATCATATAGGAAGCAAAAGCTTTAACATGGTCAATTTGGCATTGCATTGTATCCCCTCTCCCAGTCACTGATAATAACCTAACTAAAATGGCATTTAATATAAGTGTGGGTTTTTCTCCATCAAGCCTCAATCAACCCACCAGCAGGTAACCTCCAGTAGCAGTGTCAGAGGGACAAGGAGGACCTCCCCTGGCTCTGTCTAATCCAATAGCAATAAGCCCGGCGGATGGGAAGGACATTGGGTTCAATTAATACATTCAGTTGTGATGGTAGGTGTACTGAAGTATTCAGTTAAAAAGGGATGACTAGGTGTTGTGGACAGGAGCTTGTGTTAAATCCTCATTATCAGCTCAACATGGTGCAAAACAGATGGATAAGACAAGCAACAACGATAGTATTAGTGAAATAATAACACTTGCTACTGCTTAGGCTTTAAATCCCTATTAGTCCTATCATTAAAAGACAAAGCAATATCAAGCGACTGCTGCAAGGCAGGCCACCAGAGCAACTGCAAGTATTCTAGCACAGGTTTTTTTTTTGCCCAACAACCATCTGCATTATTTATGAAAGTCAACCAATATCTGGTAGCCAGTTTGCTATACTGTTGCAACACTCACAAAACAAGAGTGTAAAAATGTGACATGTTGTCTTGTGCATCATTCGTCTCATTCTTCGTTGTTAGTTTTTGTTTGAAAGTCCAGTTATCCTGTCAACAATGTTGCAGATGAGTTCCAAATGGGACCGGGGTCATGCATTCGGCTTCAATAAGGCGAGCAGTCCGAGCTGCAAATGATGTACAGCATCTTCTCTATACCTGTGTCTTTTTACCACTTGCCCCATGTATACGTGTGTTGCGAGGACCTCAAAGCCCCTAAGTAGCGAAAGCAGTGCAGCACAAAGGCAGGGAGACGCATGCACTCTCAAATAATGCTAGGCCTTTTCTTTTTTCAGTGCAATTCAGGACTAACAAGAGAATGTCTAGAAAAAGTGAATTCAACTTATTTCTTTCTTAAATGTCTCATGGGATTTGACAGTTTAAAAACAGTACAAAAAACCATAATCCCCTGCACGTTTTGTTTCTCCATAAGCGTGTAACATGAGATAATGCTTGATTTTAGGGTTTTGATTTGGTTTCATTGCAGGCCGGAGCTTTGCACCCCTATTCGCCCGAAAAGTTCAGTGTTCAATGAATCAAACGTAATAAAAAAACACAAAACAAAATCAAAAGTCTCGGGAGATCCATAGTTAGGAGAAATGATGAAAATAACTGTGTCCAGCAGTAAGAATAACAATTTGTAAAAACTATCCAGCAGCTTGCCATCCCAACATGGACTCTCGATTTGCATCGTCATGGCCATGGTCTGAGTCATCATCATCATCATCATCATATTTTAGTGGCCAATCAGCTGTCCTGAGAGACGTCACCCCAGGTACTTGCTTCGTTATCATCCGAGTCAGACAGCGCCGCTGTGCACAGGTCACTGAAGATATCTGGAAATAAAATGAACAGCTGAGTCAGCACCGACACACAGACACACCCACACACACCCACGCAATCCAAATACACAAATAAGTTGCAAGTTTGCACAGAAAACTTAGCAGAGTATGGAGAGTGCCAAGCCAATGAGGTTCATCAAGGCATTCTGGGTATCCTGTGGCATTCAAACACAGCGCTTCAGGGAAAGGCCTGCGAGGCTACGGCACGCAACGTCGATAAAACAGAGCAGACCCAACAAAGCGGCTTCAATCAGAGCGGAATATGAAAGGGCCTTTAACGACCAGACTTATCGACTTCTGCATCGATATCAGTCGGCAGAGAGAATACAGATTTACAAGCGGAGGGTGATATGGTGGTTAAAACCAAATGGCACAGATGCATGGGAGGATATGCGCAGACAATTCCCAGTCAGCCAATATCTTGCATGCCAGGGTTGAGCGCAAGGCATGGTCCGTCTTCTTTCATCACCAGTAGAGTGTAACCAAACACCAAACCCTGGACAGACACGGTCTCTGGTGAAACACAGGGTACTGTAATCTTTTTAATGAAATGGTATTGTTATTCGTTATTGATTTGTGCCATCATGCGTTTGCTATTTTCCCTGTGGTTTTATTTTAGTGTTTGGTTACCCTTTAACCGAGCCAGCTCCTCAGACGGTGAGCTAGCACGTTGACGAATGATGGTGGAGGGGGTTGGAGTTTGTGAGTGAGTGTTGCTATGGGGTGACGAGCAGACGGAAAAACAGGGAGAAAAGAAGAGAGTTTTTCAAAAACTCAAAAGTAAGCAAGCTTCTTTCACTTTAAAAATAGACCAGCCTTTTTGAATTGGTTGCTTCCGGAGGAGATTGGAGGCAGAGGGGAACAGATTTTTGGGTGGGGTCCCTGGATTTGTTTCAATCGATGATGTCATGCAGTGCCTACAGTCCAACTGTAAGTTCTCCCAGAAACCCTGCTCAAATACAGCCGACGGCTCGACTCCCCCCCCCCCCCCCCCCCAAACCCCGCTGAGTAACAGAAAAGAGCGGGAATCTGTGGGCTGCGGGGAATACAGGTTGCTGGAAGTCAAGCTTTTTGCTAGCTGCTAGCTGCTCAAAGGGGCTGGGTCGGTAAGGAAAGGGGGGGGGGGGGATGTATCAGGAAGGAGTGAAGAGGTGAGCGAGTGAGGAATGAGTTGCGTCGCTGCCATCGAGCCAGGGAGCTGTAAAGCGAGCCGTTGAGCGCGAGGAGGGGGGGGGTTTAGGAGCAAGGCTGAGGTGCATGGTGAGTGAGTGAGTTTCGCCGGTGGATAGAAACGATGATAATAGCGTGATGGACCTCCTTCCGCTGCTGACTGCAGGATGCTGGCCGGGACCAGCCCCGTCTCCTCTGTTAGAAGCTTCTTGACTAGCCTAGAACGACGTGAAATGCACATTGGATGCCAGGCTTGCCAGGCGGGTGTGTTGTGACGGACAACACACACGCTTCGACCTCAGTGTGCGGTTTGCTGCCAACTAAATGTTGAAATCCCTCAGCCGTTGGTTCGTGGATGCTGATGTTGCTTATGGGCACAATGGTGCGATAGAAAACTGGTTCTGACTCTATTTGACAGTGAACCAGGTAAATAGGCCTTTAATGCAGTATAAGGGCTGCGGCAAACACAGGTGTATCTCATGACATTTATTATTGGCCCTGCCATGCCCACAGACCGATAATTACCTGAATGAGCTACACCTGTGTTACCCCTACTGTAACACCTCTGTGGTAAAGGCCTATAGTTTGGCTTGGATCATACAAAAGGACCAAGACCTTGGCCCTGATGATCTGTTGTATTCGTTATGCTGTGTAGACTGATTGTTTGCCCTTGTTTGGCTATATTATGCCATTGAAGCTTCCAGGGAAGGTTTTTATAAGGTTATCACATGAGGATGTGCCTTATGTAGGGTGTTGTCCCTGTTGTTTGTTCACACATGATGTATCAATACATTCCGTCAATCAGGAGACACATTTGACTGGAAGGAAAGCAGTCTTCTAGTCTTCCAATAGTTTGTTTTAAGTCAAACCTAACCAAAGGAACATCTCAATTTATTTATTGCTACCCATATGTGTACAGGAGAAAAACATAGCTGATTTGGGGTTATTTCGTTCAAGATTCAGAAAGAACGATTTTCTTCATGTTTTTCTTCTTCTTCCCCACTGCCCTCAGACTCCTTAACAACAGATAGGAGTCTGTTGTTATTGTTATTATTCTACCTCAGCCCCCCACTGTTTACATTTTGCTCATGCACTACGGCACACTTTCTTGGATTTGCAACATTCCGTTTTATTTAATTTATTTTAGCTTAAATTTATTATTTCATCTAGTTGCTGCTCTTCTATTTATCTTACTAATTGTATATTCTATATTGTTGCAGCTTTTTTCTATTTTATTTGTATATTGCATATTTTTTATACTTCTTTCTTGGCATTCACTCAAAAAAGGAAGAATTTCATTGTATGACTGAGAACGTGTTTCTTATTATGCATATGACAATAAACACTTTGAATTGAATTGAATTTTTAGATGGCAGCAAACTCACAGATTATAAGCATAACAAACAAGCACTCACACACACATGCGCACACACACATGCGCACACACACACACACACACACACACACACACACACACACACACACACACACACACACACACACACACACACACACCACCATTTCGGCGGTGACAAGAATTAAACATTTTCACAAGATGCATTTCACTGTTAGCAAAAGACCTTCATGGCATGGTTTATAGAATTGTGATGTATTGAGTGCATGAGAAAACAAAAACATCCAGGTTTTATCAGGGAGTTTTCGACGAAGCTCAGATTGTTGACAAACATGAGAATAATTTACATCTTGCCGAGTTCTAATTGTGCTTGTCTGACTCACTCAGGAAAAATGCAATGAGCATGTCCTCTGAGGAGGCCAAAATAAACAATATGGCGGCCTATTAACACGTACTGAGAAAAAAAAGGTACCAACAATTAGAGGTTAGAGTTTGGGGACGTGATTCGGGTGAGAAGACATAAACAACGAGCACTAGCATACTTCACAGCTGTCCGTCTTTTTATCACCAACAACCAAGCTGAGGAACATCACAGACACAAACACGCTGCATTGCATTCTGTCCGACTATAAATGACATCAACTTGTTACATTTTCCTCCCAAAAAGGCGTTTGCTATTTTAGATGCAAGATTTAAGGGCATAATCCTCCCTCATTCCTCTCAAGTTGTACATTCAATTTGTCCAAAAAACTGTACTCTTAAAATAATGATACAAAAACAGTAAAAGGAAAAACTCTCAGGAGATTGGATAGAGTGATGAGCATGAGCACTTTGGACAAGATAGGAGATTTTATTTTTTTAAGGCGTCTCAAATATTCATGAGCAGATGAAACAAAGAGTGAAAAAGGAGCAGATTCCAAACTGTTTTTAAGGATGGCTTCTTATCTTCCAGGCGGATCAGTCACTGAAAAAACAGGGCAAGAGAACTCACTTGAAAAACCCCAAAAGTAAACTTTTCTCTCTCTCGGAGGTATTCGCTAATTTTCTCTCTCTCTCTCTCTCTCTCTCTCTCTCTCTCTCTCTCTCTCTCTCTCTCTCTCTCTCTCTCTCTCTCTCTCTCTCTCTCTCTCTCTCTCTCTCTCTCTCTCTCTCTCTCTCTCTCTCTCTCTCTCTCTCTCTCTCTCTCTCTCTCTCTCCCCCCCCTCTCTCTCTCTCTCTCTCCCCCCCTCTCTCTCCCTCTCCCTCGCCGGTCACCATTAAATCAAGCCATTGATTTGTTAACAAGGCAGTATTAACTTTTCAAGGCAGAGGGAGTGGTAATCCGATGGATAGATCAGATGGAGGAAAGGGAGAGGGGATGGAGAGAGAGCAGGAGAGAGGGGAGGAGAGCTAAACTAATCATGGTGTTTCCAAGCACTAGAACCTGGGCGCAGATAGGACTGAGAAATAGAAAAGACCATATGGAAGTTCAAAGGGAATTATGATTTCCTACTTGTATATTCACTGGTTTTCTTAAATTTGAAGTTGGGAGGGAGGGGTGGTAAGGGGGGGTTGTTATCGACCTTAAGTCAATCGTGTTCAAGGTGGACACACACACACACACACACACACACACACACACACACACACACACACACACACACACACACACACACACACACACACACACACACACACACACACACACACACACACACACACCTAACATACACAAACACACACACACACACAACCTCAGTAGCTATATTTGATTCAATTAATTCAATTTGCAGTACAGTTAAAAGTAGGACAGACTCATTAATTATGTAACAATAAAGGTGTAAAAAACACCCCTAGAGAATAAAAACTCAGCTACCTTGCCTTTGGTTTTTTCAACCATTAAATAAAATGAATAGCATATTTGATATACATTTTACATTTTCTTTAGACAACATGACATATCCCATAGGGATGTAGTCTTGCTCACGTGAGAGAGCAGTTAATATAATCCACCCATTCAATCTGCTAAAGGAATAGAAGGAACCAATAGACTACATGAGGTCGCGGATTTAAGTAAATGTTGCTTTAGACTGTAATATGACATGTATGTATACATGTTTTACGTCTGCTAAGCTAGAAAAATCGAACTCCAAGCCAGGGGGAGTTTTCGTACCCACCGAGAACGCCCCTCAAAAAGTGTGTGAAACACCAAGTTTGCGTTCAAACTTTACTTCAGTAATAGTGTGACGTCAGACTGCAGTGCAGTGGCCGGTGCTAAAATGCAGAAGTCGTGACTCCAGGCTACTTGCAAAGCTACTCGGAGTAGTGAATTTGGCGACACACGCGCAAAGCGTTTGATCGATCACAACAGAGTGGTTGTGCTAACCAATCACAGCAGACTGGGCTACTCGGGAGGGGGGGCTTAAAGCTTCATGATACAAAACAGAAAGTTTTTGAAAGATGCTGAAATTGGTTTTGCAGAAATTAACAGTGTGAGAATAACAAGGGGTATTTTAAACATACAGGCATGTAACCCTATTATAGTAGTACCCCCAAATGCAACCCTAAAAAACACTAACCCTAAAAAAGCATGATATGGGATCTTTAAGATATCTTAAATTTCAGACCGCACACAGTTGTAAAGTCTTACGAAGGAATAATAGAAAAAGCTGAAAATAGGATTTAGCCCAAATATCTCAATCCTTTCTGTTTTTATTGTATCTGTAACCGTAGCTTTCAAATGAAAAGTGACAGTAAATACAAGAAAAATATAACCGCAAGCGGTGATTAACGGGTCAAGAACACACTAATGGAAGATATATAATTATAACATATAATTGTCACATTTAAGGAAAGATGTTCCACTTATAAACCTGAACTGCAGCCTCATTCACATGGTCAAAATGTCTATCGATAAGCTGCTTGGTCCCCTATTTTCTGTAACTTTCAGCAATTAAAGAAACAAGTGATGCTGGAAAAAAGACGATGGAGTAAACTTAGTGCCAATATTTTTTGATGTGAAAACATAAATTTCACATCAAAAATCTTATCGTAGGTTAAGATTTGTGAACAGCAAATCATAAATTCACAACTGTATTCACAAATGCACAGACAATGCTGTCTCTTACGACAGACTTTGTTGTGGTTACAGATCTGCGTTTTTGCATTTGTCGATCTGATCTTATGGATACCAATAAACTGCTGTGGAGACACCAATGTTTATGGCACTATTTCTAATCAATGGTCTAATCAATTAGAGACATTCTAATCAATGGCCACCATTTGTATGGCAAGCAACGTCGCATTTTTCAAGAGGCAGTAAGGAACAACCTGAGATCGTGAGCTGCGTGCCTGGATTGAAATGGTTTGAATTAACATTGTGTGTACTTATGTGTGTGTGTACATGTGTGTTTGGTTATTCTGCGCTATTTGAACTGTTTCAATGTCTCTGTTAACTGCTTTGTCCTCTTAAAAATGCAAATGGAAGATGGTCTTCCACTTTTTCCATCCACAATTCAAATCAAGCAGGACCGCTAATTCACCCACTTGTGCAATGGACCAATCACACGTTGATTCTAGCCCGGGGAGTCCCCGTAGACTACGAATCACACACTGTGCACTCAAAACAAAAGATGTGGAAACCATTTATAGAGCATGTTTATCTTCATATTCTTTAAACTCTACCACCTAATTCAATTAGCCAATATTGGTGACAGATAGGGGTTGCTAATCCTTCAGTGGATTACATTTTTGGATTATTTAATTTAGTATTTCTTATTTATATACTTTTTTTTATATACTATATACTTTTTTTAAAACAAAGAAACATGAAAATAAATATGGCCATGTGCTGAAACTGAGCTATTAATCAAAATAATAAGTAAATCGCACCATGCATGAAGAAAAACGTTCCCTAAATATCCCTTGGGCGCACACAAAAAGCAAGCACACACCCTTTGTGTACAGAGCTAAACTCAGCTGTATAACTGTTTAACATTTCTTGTGTGTGTGTGTCTTCTAGGAAAATCGCATTGCATTATGTTCCGATAACTATCAGAGCGTTGAGCTCTGGAGCGTTGAGCTCTGGAGCGTTGAGCTCTGGAGCGTTGATGAAGTTAGGCTCTGTTTGAAATTTCAACATGTCCCAATCTCTGTCCCTTTGACGGCACCGACGCCCATATTTTCATCCTCTGGGCAAATGACCCGTGAATCTCCGACATTTCTACCCCAATCCAAAGAGGACGATGCAAAGGGCTTGTGCATTTTGATTAAATAAACAAATCCCAATGCGGGGCTTGGGGCTAGTGGCTTGAGCAGTGTACTGGAGACATTTCAAGTGTCTTACGTAGCTCACTTAAGATCAGCTGTAAACGTCAACATGTGCACTTGCTGTCGTTCTCCCTGGAGGCAGTTTTTAATTCCTTTCAACGGGAACGCGTATCTTTTGCTCCATTTGTTTTTACACATCATCAGTTTTTTTTTGGAGCTGCGTAACATTCCGTGAAATTAATAACACTATATAGGGAGGCATAATGAGTCAAACAGCATGTCTTAATGGACGACTCAATCAAAAATAAAAATACTTTAGTTAGATAAGATTCTACAGATCTCATCTAACCAAACTTTGTAAGTTGTGGCTATTGAAAACCACTGACAAAATAACACACACAATCAAGGGCACTCCCTATAATGAACAAAGGTGAGGCAAACTAATAACCAATTGAATGGATTCCTCTGGTTATCTGAGTCGTATTCATTATCATGTTTTACTTGACAAAGTCCCTGAGCAAGACACCTTACCCTGTTGTCTTGCATGGTTGACACTGCAGTCTGTGTTTCAATGTGTGTGTGAATGGCTGGATGTTAAATAATATTGTTAGGCGCTTTGAATGATGGTTAGAAAAGCGCTACTTAAATGCAAGCCATATAATATTTACTTACCATTACCATAGCATTATCATTCCATGAGTTTTTCTGAATAAAAAACAAATGGTATTCTAGGAATATCAGGGACAGAAAGGTGAACCCTACCACTTCATGTTAGTTCTACAAGCTGTAGCACAACAAACCACATTGTGTAAGAATATATTAGAGCAAATTTCTATGTTTGTTGGAACAACAGCGTTTCATTTAATCTATTGAAGAGGATGATGGCGTCTGCAGATATAACCTGTGTTAGCTTAAAAATGAATGAGAACACTACTAAATAGTAGAATGTCCAAAGATGTTGTTCCCCTTGACACTAAACTATCAGTAAAATAAAAGTGCTACCGATTTGAAAAAAACATACAATACCAAGTCAAGATCTGAGTATATTCCCAGTGTATTCACAGGCTACCTTTTTTTCACTTTTTTATTTCTTTAAATAAGGTGTATATGAATCTATTTATATTGGTCTACAAACTAATGACCTGAATCCTCTAAAACAAAGCTGGAATAAATCACTACACGCAGTTGATACGAAGCCAAGTGTGGCCCTGGCATGAGAGAAAGGGAAGGACATTAATAATACATGTGTTCAGCTGGGAGTGCTTGGCCAAAAATATGCTATTCCCCTGGGACACTCGGAACCCAGATAGGTAGCGGCGCCGCAAATGGGCCGCGAAACGGGGGGACTTAAACTGTACTTATTAACCGTATTGAGGGCATGTGTAACAAATTAAACACCTAATGCGTCCTGACCTCAAAGTAAGTCTCGGCACATAAACATAGCGCTGTTATTATTTTTAAATTGCTGAAATGGGATGGGGATGTGATGTTCTCATGGAAGGCAATAAGTAACACCGTTCCTTTACTCGTTCCCTCCGCGGGAACACAGCGGCGGGCTCAGAGATCGCACCTCGTGTGTCCCCCCCCCCCCCTCTCTTGGAACACAATGTAGTTAGACGGAAAGGTGTGAGATTGTTTGTTTCCAAATCCCCCAGCCTATGTAGGGAGAGTGAGGAGGGGGTGAGGCGAGGAGAGGTGAGGTGAGGTGCGGTGCAGGTTTGCGGATGTCCAGGCCGAGGTGGTGGGTGAGGGGTGGGACAAAAGCTGATTGGACGAGCGATAGGGCGGACTCACCAGTGTCCGTTCTCCGCCTCCTCGAGGAACTGCACCAGGTCACCTGACTCCAGGGACAGGTCCTTGGCGGCACACGACTCGTAGGTCAGCTGCACCCGGAAACGCACGCTGTCGCTCTACCAGAGAGAGAGAGATAAACAGACTTGTTTACTCATACGGACATTTTGTGCGTGTGTGTGTGTGTGTGTGTGTGTGTGTGTGTGTGTGTGTGTCTCTGTGTCTTGTGTGTGTGTGTGTGTGTGTGTGGGGGGGTAATTTTGTGGACATATAAGAGCCAGCTTATCCCCGCTCAGCATGCGCTGCTGTGGATGGTGTCAAAGAGGAGAAGTGTGTGTGTGTTTTTTGCACTTCTGAGTACATGGATGTGTGCATGGATGGTGTGTTTGGGTGCGTGTATGTGTATGTGAGAGCGTTTGCATGCATGTGTGTGTGTGTCTGGAGATGTTCTTGAAATGAACACCTCAACACATTTTTCCCCTGTGCTATGATTCTGAGCTCTCTCCCATGTGGGGATTATGACAGAGCTTGACACCGTCAAGAGCGCCTGCAGAGGTTTAATCCTTTCTCTCTCTCTTTGTCGTCTCTCTCTCTCTCTCTCTGTCTCTCTCTCTCTCTGTCGCTCTCTCTCTCTCTGTCGCTCTCTCTCTCTGCATTTCTCCCTGTCGCACTCTCTCTCTTCCTGTCTCCATCTCTGTCTCTGTGTTACTCCCTGTCTCCCTCTTTCTCTATGTATATCTATATATATGTATTGCCCAGTGTGTCTCTCGATCGGCCTCTCTCTCTCTCATCTGTGATCATTTGTTTCCTAAATGTCAAGTCGTCATCGTGAGCCTCTAATGAGACGTAGCAACAGGAAGTAATTAAGCAATAAAGGCTTCCGCTCTTCGAGTGGGGCAGAGCGAGGGAGGGGGAAAAAAAGTAGAGAGAGGGATGAGAGTGGAATTAAAATGAAAAACAGATTAGTGAAGGATGTGAGGAGTGCACTTGAGGGAAGGCGAGCGATAGAGGAACACGGCGGAACAGAGGGGAAGCAGATGGACGATTCATCCCCCTCCAACAGACGCTCTCGGCGACAGGCAGAGGAAGGCAGAGAGATGAAAAAAAATAAAAAATACCTGGAACAAATGAACGGGCACCTACATTTTTGTTGCTGCCTTCCTCTTCGGAGGAATTGGACAGCTCCTCGGCGCTGGAGGGGATGGGCTCGAAGTCCTCGTTGTCCGTGGACCGAAGGCACTTCTGGTTCCAGCCTAAGGGGACACACACGGAAAACACACGCCGTGGTGAGCTGCCAGGCAGGCACACGCACGCACTCACACACACACACCGCCGCCGCCCCCTAAGCCTCCATCAGCGTCTCCCGGTGGTAAATGGGAATGTCTGTTTGTGATCGTTTTAAGGCTTGGTTATGGTTCCACGTCGACGCAACGCAAGGGGGTTTACGGACCCGTTACGTCCTTGCGGACCCTCCTTGCGTCCACCCCAAGGGCCTGACGTGCGGCACAAAATTTTTAACCTTGAGTCAAGGTGACGCAGCAGCGAGGGCTGTGATTGGTCCGCTCACTAAAACCCCAAGCAGAACCAAAACAGGTTCACGACTGCGTCAAAGCGTCTGCGTGGTCGTTGGGTCGACGTGGAACCATAACTGAGACTTTAGGTGTGCTACAGCTAGCGTATCACACGTTATCATACGGGCAGACTAATGATTAGGTGACCTCATCTGATCACCTTTAACGGCATGTACCTGGATCGAGCCTAGACAGCAAATTGTGTGCATAAATAATCATGTGTGCATAGTGGTAAGGAACAGTTCATATACTCATATACACAATTGAACACAATTGAATCTGCATGCAAACATAACCTATGGATCTATTTTGGAGAATTCATTGCAGTGCAAACCATAAAGAATATGGAGAAAATGAACAACAACTGCAAAAAACATTTTTCAATGCAAAATGATGGACAAAGGACAATGCCAACCCTTCAGCAACTTAAAAACACCACAATTAAAAAAAACGATAACAATAACCCCTCAAAGTGAACAGCGCACAAGGACAAAGGGAAAGAAATGATGGGAGAAATATTAACCAACAGCGTTGAATAACACAAAATAATGGGCCAGGACCCGACAAGCCTTTCAGCAACTTAAGAACACCCCATTTAAAAACAATGAAGCTATCTCTAAAAAGCGAACAATGGAGGAAAATAAAGGGCTCAACAATGGCAAAGGAGAATGGAGACGTTGATGGACAGACACACAGCGTCGTGGGCGGGAGCCTCTCTCGCTGCGAGGCCCCGTTACCTGGCTGGGAGGTGGACCTGGGCACCGGGACGGTGTGGCAGTGCGACTTGGTGTCGGCGCCGATGACGCTCTGACGCTTCCGGATGACGCCGATAGTGCCACGCAGCGTGTCTGTGAGAGAAGCCAACACGCCTGTTTATCCCACCGGCCCCCGCTTGGTCATCTCTGTGGCAACACGGCGGACTCGCCCACTCGCGGCAGCGGCTCCACCCAAACAATGAATCACACTTGACTTGGGGTGTCGGTAAATAAGTACAAAAACGAAAATAGACGCACAAAACGGAACCGCTTCATTGTGGACATTTGGACACAACAAAAACAAACAAGGAAGCCACTTCACTGTCGTCACATAACAGCCACCAAACCAAATCGATGAAATAGCCTAATTCTCATGCACCGACTTCACCGGGAGCTGACAAGGATGCAGGCCGCCGTAAACAGTCCTAAGACACACACTGATATACAGGTCCGGAACAACAACAGGCACGGGTGCATTCAAAGTGTTCAAGCAAACAACGATAATCAGGCTCATTGCAGATAAACAGGCTACATTCATGTGGAATAAACACACACGTGCACGCATAAACACACAAACGCACACACAGAGTCATCAAAAGGTGGAGACTTCCAGAGATAAACAGATCGATTTCGTTCTCGACACAATCAGGCAAAGATGAAAAAAACTAGACTAAACCACAACAAGGACGGAAGTGGCCAGCAGCATGCATTGAGCTGGCGCCTCTGGCAGGCAGCTGTACCTTCGTAACCAAACGGGGTTGGATCGCTCTTTATCTCATGTCTCTTGTTCTTTATGCCAGCTGAGAGCGGACCTGCACAAGGATTAGATTAATCAGTATATAAAGCCACAATGTGCACGGTGCACAAAGAAATACATGCGGTAAAAGATTGTCGTGTTGTGATATTGCTGCATGAAATATGTATTGGTAGAGAAGGATCTGCATGGTCAAAGTAACAATTATCCTAGACAGGAAAAAAAATGCTAAGTCAAATCGACTCCAACCAAGTGTAATCTCGTCTAGTCTCAAATGGTATTGATTATTACTAAATTTGCTCCTTAAAGGAGAGAAGATGCCAGATCACAACTTGATGAGCTCCAGCTCTGCACCTCTCAAATCAACGAGAAAGAGGTGGTTGACCAGCGAGATACATTGTGTTCAAAACTCTCCTCTTGTTGGTGGGTGTTATTAAAATCTGCTACTCTTTTATCACATTCCTGAAGAAGGAAAGGGAAAATGATAATGGAAGAGTTCAAGAAAATATGCTTTTTTATTATATGCATTTATTTCTTATGGTGCCACCCACCACCTTTGGTTAAAATGAACTTTACATCTACACTCCTGATGCAAATTGGACTTATTGCAGTTGTGCCTGCTTTGAATGTCATCCCCACGTTCTAAATGTCATCGTATCAAAATCCCTATTTTCTAAACTCATTTCTATTGAACA
The DNA here is from genome assembly GCF_902167405.1 of Gadus morhua. Classification (NCBI taxonomy): domain Eukaryota; kingdom Metazoa; phylum Chordata; class Actinopteri; order Gadiformes; family Gadidae; genus Gadus; species Gadus morhua. The sequence continues at coordinate 21,764,654 of NC_044059.1, read as the reverse complement.
GAAAGCATAAGTATATTATTTTCTTTTTCAGTGTCGGTTTTGGCGATGGAGCCTTGATATGCCTTATGCATTTCATTTTTAAGAGACAAAGGCAATGGTGGAACTGTTCTGAGAAAGCAGCGTTGGATTGGTAAGATTCTGGATCGACATTATCTTCCGTATAGCCCTCATCAAAATTTGCTGGGACAATATGGCCATGGCGTCTCACATTACATTAAAGGCCATGTAAAGATCCGGAACATTTCCCTCGTAGGTGACCTGGGAGTAACGGCGGAAAAAATAACCTCCAGCAAACAGCTTCAGGGGCGACCATAAGGAATAAGAGCAGAGAAACAGATATAGATCTTTCCATCGACAGACAGAGAGAGAGCGAGAGAGAGAGCAAGAGCGAGAGAGACAGAGAGAGGGAGACTCGGAGAGAGAGGGAGAAAATGAGCGCAAGAGAGTTAGAGTGCAAGAGAGAAAGAGATAGAGAGACAAAAACAGGGAGAGATGGAGAAAAAGAGAGACAAAGCGAGGGAGAGAGAGAGAGAGAGTCAGAGAGAGAGAGAGAGTGAGAGCAAGCGAGCAAGTGGGGGAGAATGAAAGATAGTGAGAGCGAGGGAGAGAGAGAGAGAGAGAGAGAGAGAGAGAGAGAGAGAGAGAGAGAGAGAGAGAGAGAGAGAGAGAGAGCAAGGAGAAGCGAGAGAAAGACGTGAACATCTTAAAGGGTCGATGAAAGGTATACCTTTTGTGCGTCGAGCGGCAAAGGAGGAGGAGGTGGAGGAGCAAGAGGAGGCAAGGGAAGAGGCGAGGGAGAAGCGGCGAGGGGCTTCCATTTCCTTGGAGGCGGGCTCTATAGCATGGCGAGGGGGGCGGGGGTTCGAAGCCAGACAGACAGACAGACAGACAGACAGACAGAGGGACGGTGGGGGGGATACGACAGCACAGAAACAGAGGGAGAGACCACATTAGCAGAAACAGAGGCAGTCATTATTGTCATGAGAGACTGTCGTTGGAGTGAGAGAGAAATCATGGGGAAAGTAAAGTACAGACAAATGTGACCCCAGAATAGAGGAAAAAGTTGAGACAGGCAGCGATCATCACAGGGGAGGAAGGGAGCGACAAAAGCCCAAAAAAAGTGTCTGACACAGAAGAGATGGAATGATGGAGCAACAGAGGAAAATAAATAGGATGAAGCAGAGCAGAGCGGGGGAGGGCAGGCGTGGGCCGCGTGACAGAGCGAGCCAAGAGACACGCAACGGTCAGGGCAGGACGAGAAACAAGACAGATCTCATTATCAACCTCTCCCAAGCCATCCTGTTGCACACGTCAATGTGAACACACTCACACACACGCCCACCAAGGACAATACTCTACACACACACACACACACACACACACAAAATGCAATACAATACTCTACACACACACACACACATACACACACACACACCATAGACAATTCTCTGCACACACGCACACACACACACACACACACACACACACACACACACACACACACACACACACACACACACACACACACACACACACACACACACACACACACACACACACACACACCAGCATTCTCACAAAGACAATTAGCCTCTTCAAAACAAAACAAGGAAAGCTGGTCACCTTATGTGCACCCCAAGTGACAGGGTGTGCGGAAATGAATTAATAACCATGAAAAGAGCACGCTAAGACGCATGCATGATGTCATAGGTGTTGTGTTGCATTACCTTCGTGCTCAAGCCCCCTATAATAAGTGCTCAAGCCCCCTATAATAAGCGGTGTAAGCGACATAGTGGTGGTTTATGTATGAGCGGTGGCTTGCCCTAAAGATAGTATCAGGTAATACTGTGAGGACATATTGAGCGTGACAGAATGATGCTTGGCACACAGCGCCACCACACATAATGTGTTTGTCTTTTCTTTCCCATTATGTTCCTAAGCAACTATGTGTGTCCGCTTCTGCATGCGTGCGTGTGCATGTACGCTTGTGTACGTGTTTGAGCATGTGCGTGTGTATGTCTGTGTGTTCTCCGGGAGTAATGCCCAGCAAATAGACGAGACGGGAGTGAGGGCCACATGATGAAGACGGATGGAAGACAAAGTGAGAGGAGCGGCATGTCTCTCCCTAAATCATTACAGTGGTTTGCTTCCTTCCTTCCGTCCTCGCTTAGAGTTCCCCTCGAGTCTCGTCTGCGGGTGGCACGCCTTATTTTTCCTCTCCTCCCTATCCGTCTGTCCATCCTCTTAGCGTTACGCTCACTTGTACTCGTCGCTTATCGAACGGCGCCGCGTTAGGAAGTAACGTAGCGGCCCGGTCGGGGAATGGCTCCACCTTTAACCGAATACTCCCGTCATCTATGCTTATTTCCACGGCGGTCATGTTGACGCACGTTCTGACCTTCATCTAAACATCACAGAAAAATTCCCTTTTCATTCATGGGGGTGGTAGGGAAGGCGGGGAGGGGGGGTTGAACGTCTTTCTCTGGATGCACCACCTGCATTTGGTTGGATCTGAGCACAGAGTGAGGCTAAAATGCCTCCTCGTGAAAGGTAAATCTCAGGTGGTGTCTTGTAGCTTTCTGAGCAGCTTAATGCACTCGCTAAAGGTAAGTAAGGTGAGACCTGGGAAGCAAGGCATCCGCATACAAAAAATTGCATTTAAATTCTCTCTCTAAATGTCAAGACGAATCTCTCTCTCTCTCTCCCTCTCCCTCTCTCTCTCCCTCCTCTCGTCCACTGGCCTCTGTAGCCATGGTTTCCCTTTTCCTTTGTCTTGCCCTCATGTCAGAAATAAAATGTTAAGGACAAAAAAAAGGTTTTGGCTCTATTACGAATGGGGGGGGGGGGGGGGGGGGGGGGGGGTCATAGAGCAAATATCTGCGGTGCGTAGATAATGTGGGCTCCAGAGCGAGGAGGCGAAAGGAGAGGAGAAGAGCCATCACAGGTGTGGCAGATGGCCAGTTGTCACGGAAGCACACAAGATGCACTGTAACTCTGGGACACAAATCACCTTTATAAAATCAGGAAGAGAGGTTTGCATTGAACAACAAAGACAACCACTATCCCCTGAAGTGCTTTGCATTCATAAAAAATGCCTTTATAGTAGGGTGTCATTATTCATTGCTTATCGCGTGTCAATCTGTAAGCCAAAGTGTTACGTTTTTAATGAATAAACACAAGGGTAAAAATACCCTGACAGAGGGTGGAGCCAATTACAACTGTGGAACTCTTTGAGTTATTAGGATCAGGCTTTTACCCCGGTTGCACTGATATGGGTAAGGGTTTGGTTTTGTTGATGGCCGTGGAATAGGACCATTCACTGTGTGACTGATAACCAAATGATGCTACTGAATGACATTGAACACAATGATGAAGGTTTGTTGAAGATTAGACGGTAGATTCAAATGATGAAGAGGACAGCGATAAGGAGTCCACGGCAGATTTAGGGATTGAGACATTTAACAATACCACCACGATGATCAACAAAGATTACAAAAAAAGGATCTGTTCATGATGAGGGTGATGATGATGATGATGATTTAAACCACGAGGAAGAAGAGAGGTGTATTAGTCATAAGGCAAGACAACGGTGATGACAACATGATGGATAATAACAATAATAGTCATATTGGCGGTGGACAGAGATACAGACAAACACACAAATCCACAACCAGCACAAGCAGGAGAACGTAAGCGTCGGCCAGTCTTTACCTGCGGGAAGGGACCTCCTATTAGCCAACCCTTGCAAAGTGAAGCGCTTCCTAGCATTTGCAGCGCCCGATTGGCTGGCCGAAGCATCGGCTAAGATAAGTAGGCGAGAAAGAGGAAGGGGGGAGGGAAAGAGAGAGAGAGAGAGAGAGAGAGAGAGAGAGAGAGAGAGAGAGAGAGAGAGAGAGAGAGAGAGAGAGAGAGAGAGAGAGAGAGAGAGAGAGAGAGTGAGTGAGTGAGTGAGGTACAGAGAGAGAGAGAGGGGAGGGAGGGAGAAGGAGGGTTGTTAGTATGAAAGAGTCAAGGTAAAGTGAAAACAAGGATCAGGTTAACTGAAAGCAGCCCACTGAAAAGCAACTTAATGCAGCTTTGGTTCAAGTTCATGTTGAGGCAAAAGGGAGGCGAGCGAAATTGGCTCGGTTCAGAGTGTGACAAGTTCTGTCCTTTTTCCCTTTTGAAAAGGCGGCTCGCTCGCTCGCTCTGCGCACGCCGCCGAGTGTGCACCACGGTGGATGATTGCTTTAACCGCCCACTGCTTTGGGTGGCGAGGTGCAATCAAACAGATTAACAGAACATCCCGTATTATACCCATCCATTTAGCCCTCCGCCCTGGGGGGCAAGGACACATGTGTGTGCGAACACATACGCACACACATACACATACATGTGCACGAGGACACACACATGTACACACACACACACACACACTTTTACACACCCACAAACATGCAGGCACGCGCACACACACACACACACACACACACATACACTAGTGAAAACACACACCAGTTTGCACACACACACACACACACACACACACACACACACACACACACACACACACACACACACACACACACACACACACAAAACAATGGGCAATTACGGCTCTCCGATAAGCCTAACCTGCAGGTGTTTGGAATTACGTGACCTCCGAGAGACCTCAGAATTTTTATGGAAGAAAAGCAGAGTCTTGAATTGAACCCTGAACCTGTTAATGTAACGCCCCGTGCTTTAAAACACACACTTCATGTTGGATCAGAGCAGCTACGGGATCAAGAGGACAAAAGGACATGAATGATAATATACTGCATGGGTTGGTACTCCAAAACCAAGATCATATGCAAATCATACACCTTAGAAAACAAGTGTATGTATATATATATATATATATATATATATATATATATATATATATATATATATATATATTTGTGTGTGTGTGTGTAAATTCACGACTCAAGGAGGTGCAGACATGCGCGCAGGCCGTCCCCGGTGGTGTTGCTCATCAGAATTGTTCAGCATACCTTAGACAACATAAATCAAAACCCACAGAGCAATTCATAAAAGACGAACCCAGGGCTTCTTTTACGGTACTGTGCTTTTGTTTGTTATGTTCAAATTCCCCTCCCCCACCCCCCCTGTTCAGCTTTATAGAGTCATAACTTAGAAGTCAGAATGTTCGCCCCGAGAAGAGAAAACACACAGAACAAGACACAGCCGAAGACAAACACCAGTGTGGAGACCTGAAGGCAATGTGTTGGTGAGTGATCAAAACGGTTTGTATTGTGTGCTTTTAGCGGGGATGATGTACAATTGAAAAACAAAGCCCTCCCCTGTGGCAGTATTGGCTTCTTTCTTTTTTTTTCAGATCGTGCTTCGTGCCATCAGGGTTGTTGTGTGAGTGAAACAGTTATGAAGCTCTCGATTTTTGATAGACCATCAAGTATGCAGTCAAGAATTAAAAACGTCTACTTGAACCAACCGCATACACCCAATGATGGTGTCAAAACAACGCCTATTGGATCAGCTGAGAAGTAATGTGACATCAGGGAAATCAGTGTGTGTGTGCGTGCGTGTTTGTGTGTGTGTGTGCATGTCTGTATGTGCGTAAGTGCACTTGAGTTTGTGACTTATTAGCAGTAATCAGTGTGTGTGTGTGTGTGTGTGTGTGTGTGTGTGTGTGTGTGTGTGTGTGTGTGTGTGTGTGTGTGTGTGTGTGTGTGTGTGTGTGTTCAAGCACATGTCTCGGTGTGCACTAAGTGCTGTGTCACAACATCACGGGATCAAGCTGAGCCTAAATTGGAGCAGTCAAATAAACCCCCCCACACTTCTTGACTTGACTGGAACAACATCTCCACCTAGCACACAGCCCGCAAGGGTGGAGAATCAGGGTGAGAAGTATGCACGCGGTGAAACCCGAGGGAGCGAGAGAGTGCAAGAGAGACAAAAACTGAGAGATGAAGAAAAAGAGAGAGAAAGACAGCCAGAGAGAAAGAAAGAGAGAGCAATGGAGGTGGAGGGAGAGCCAGAGAGAGAGAGAGCCAGAGAGAGAGAGAGCCAGAGAGAGAGAGAGCCAGAGAGAGAGAGAGAGAGAGAGAGAGAGAGAGAGAGAGAGAGAGAGAGAGAGAGAGAGAGAGAGAGAGAGAGAGAGAGAGAGAGAGAGAGAGAGAGAGAGAGAGAGAGAGAGAGAGAGAGAGAGAGAGAGAGAGAGAGAGAGAGAGAGAGAGAGAGAGAGAGAGAGAGAGAGAGAGAGAGAGAGAGAGAGAAAATTAGCGAATACCTCCATCTTTCTATGAAAAGAGTTGGGACACCAGATGTGTCTTTTGAGGTAAGTCAAGATAGATGGAGACATGAAAGATGGTGAGGTTGGGGGGGGGGGGGGGGGGCTGGCATTGGCAGTTGGCTTTGGGTGTGACAGGTGACAAAGGGTGCATTAGCATTGTGTCACATGACAAACTAAGTACTGATGATTTTAAGACATTAGCCAGTTCAGAGACTCATTCAGGTGAAGGAAATTCAACTTTCTTCGGCGATGGTCGAGCTCGATCTTCAGCCGGGGTTGAGCGTGAGGTTGTGAAAGTGCAGGAGTAATCCTTTTACATGAATGCTGGCTGATGTTTTCTGCAATAACAACTCGATTTTATGTTCAACTGGTTTTCACCCTTAACACACAAATTGAATACTCCTCCAAGCAGCAGTTTCGAAAAGCCCTCAAACGGTATACAACTTGCATCCGTCGAATACGGATGGACATGGTCCCGGTTTAGTTTGGTTTAAATCTACCAGCATGATATAAATATCTAAGTGTGACCCGTTGTGAAGCGTCAGCCTCAAACAAGTTGCTTCGCTAAGCACATCAAGGCTACGTTGTGGACATGATCTCCATATGAAAGGCTATGGAGAGGCCATCCGATGATCAACATACTGCATTTGCCTTTCTTTTGCAGTTGGACCCCTCATTTTCGTTCTTCGTTCTGATATCGTAGCTATCCTGCTATTAGCCCCTCCAAAACGTCACAGAGCATCCTTGAACATCCAACATCGAGACACGTGTCATCACAACACTGTGAGTTGTGAATCAACCCCAATGAATTATAGTTCACCCTCACCTCGTTTCTGTCTCATGTTAGGGCTCGGGTTGTTCCTCCTGAAGCCCGACTCTGGACTCGACGAATCAGACTGTCGCAGTGCCACCTTTCGCACGTTCCTATTGGAGCATACAGTCAGCATATTGTCAGCATCTTCCAATGAAAAGCAGGTACAACCAGGTGCTGAGCCGGATTCACAAATTTTTGTCCAGCCTCATCTACGTACATTTACTTCCGGGTTAATCATTTGGACATATTTGGACTTGGCAGACAAGGAAGTGAATAAAGTTATAAAAAAAAAAAAAAATAAAAGGCAACTTTCACTTGTAAACTCAAGAGTTTTTGGTAACTCTTTGTCCGAGCAGTAGTAATGGACTTCACCTCATGGGGGCGCTGTAGATGTTATCCGGGATTTTCTGGTGAAGTTGGCTGGCTTCTGTAAACACATAAATAAAAGCTTTGTCGTCACTTTCAATTTTTTATCGCTGAAAATGTTTATTAAACTATCAAGTGCCAAACCCCAGCCCAATATAGCCGGGAAATTGAACCATTAAGCAAGTGTTGTTTGAAGTAAAAATGTATAGCTGTCAAGAAGGAGCCTATTTATATTTAAAAGTAAATTACTCTAGAAATATTTATAAGTAAATTACTCAAGAAATCATTACCTTCCAAGGATAATTGCATTCTAAAATCGAAAAATATATTATATTTAGGACAATGTATGAAATAGGCTTTTTCTTATTGGTTCCTTTTAGAGCTATCATGTAGTTATATTGCATAACCAGCCATCACAAGGATGGTGCACTGGCTGGACAGTTTGACTGTATGATTATTCGGTTACTGTTACTACCACAGCTTTAAAATGAACTATCTGTTGGTTATGAAGCCACACTATAGGACATCAGTCCCTACCTTAACTCTGGGGTTTGGGCACTGCTAACACAGTATTGCATGGCATGAGAGACGGGTCTAATAAATGACTGAAGTCGAGCCACCCAAAATAATCTGTGGACGAGACGTTTTATCATTTTTTTCCCAAGCATAGCTCGCACAAGCCAAACACCAATTGGTTTCCTGAAGGATCTTGCTTGCCACTTCCTGTTCTTAGGAGCCAATTAAAATGTTGCAGGGTTGCACGCTCAGCGTGGAGTAACCTGACATGTCCCGTACCAGTGTACAGACCTGCTTGTGTATGTATCAGCATAACCAAGGCAGGTTGTGCGGTTGCTACGACGCTGAAGTTGGCATCCGATTCGCAGCATCCGATTCAGCAGCTGGTCCACTTTAAATCGGTCCTGATTGAAAACCACTACACCTAGACTCTTCAAATCTGGACTAAATTATCACAGTGAGGCTATACATTATAATAAACATAGTTACAGATTTGTGAAACCTTTTTTCTATTTGTGAAAATGCAATACAGGCTCATTTTAATGCTTTTTAGGGGTCCAGACTGCATTAGAACGGGTCCTGATTGAAAACCACTACACCTAGACTCTTCAAATCTAGACTAAATTAACACAGTGAGGCTATACATTAAGTAAAACATAGTTTCAGATTTGTGAAACCTTTACCCTATTTGTGAAAATGCAATGAAGGCACATTTTAATGCTTTTTAGGGGTCCAGACCGCATTAGAACTGATCCTGATTAAAAACCACTACACCTAGACTCTTCAAATCTGGACTAAATTATCACAGTGAGGCTATACATTATGTAAAACATAGTTTCAGATTTGTGAACCCTTTAACCTATTTGTGAAAATGCAATGCGGTCTGGACCCCTAAAAAACATTCAAATAAGCCTGTATTGCATTTTCACAAATAGGGTAAAGGTTTCACAAATATGAAACTATGTTTTACATAATGTATAGCCTCACTGTGATAAGATTTGAAGAGTCTAGGTGTAGTGGTTTTCAATCAGGACCGATTTGAAGATTCTAAGTGGTTTTCAAGCCGAATCGGATGCTGCGAATCGGATGCCAACTTCAGCGTCGTGCGGTTGCTGCCCTATTGACGTTGTGCGTTACGTGTTTGTGGGGGTTACCTTGACGTTTATGACAAGGTAATCCCTGCCTCACAGAATGATGGATCTGATTCGGTCTTTCAAATGTATAGATCTTAAAGGGGAATTTCTCTGAGCAGTCAAAAAATGTCATAATAACTGTCCCCAGCCTTATAGTTGCATAATTGCGTTCTCAACGTTCTCTCCCTCTTTTTACGAAAAACTCATTTTGATTAAACTAATCATCAATCAGGTGTCACTTGTTTACAGTAATTAGAGGGAACACCTGGAAAAAGAATGGATTAATGAACATTCCCTCTGTGAGAAGATGACATGAAACAACACAGCTGCTGTGAGGAAGTGACTTTGAACAACACATACCTATCGGAAATGTTCCTGGAAATGAGTTTTGCTAAATCAAAGTATCTACTAATTAGTTGTGCTGTACAATATGTTCCTTCTTTTATATTATAATACTTCTGCATATCAACATATTCCCTGATTCTATGGAGCCCAACATAGCAGGAATTGGCCTTTAATATAGGCGTACACTTAAATTCATATCTCATCTTTTTGTGAGCAGTCGCATCTTGTGGTTGCAGTCGAACAGCATCAATGTGGAGGATGTATGGAGAAGCATGTAATGAGTTTCAACCCCCTTTAACCAAACCATGAAACAATGGGATCAGACCATCAATCTATCTGCCACAACCATATAACACTCATTTTATTCACCCTGCACTGGCTTGTCGTCCATCCTTCTCTTCACACACCAATGCATCCATAGACACCCGTCCCTCAATCTTTTAGGAAACAAATCAACCCTCAAACTCCGCCTCCACCTCCATCTGCTCCCCCCCCCCCCCCCCCCCCCCCCCACCCCCACCCCCTAACACACACACACACACTGGCAAATTGAAGGAGCCATAAGCGGCCCTACGTTTTCTTTATAAAACACACTTAAAACCTTCACACATTCATCTTCTTTGCCCATTTATTCCGGGGCAAGGTTAAGTGTTGGGCTGGAGCCTTATCCTTGGCAATTGTGGGCGTCAGAGGGGCAGCCGGAAGAACCCGATTCGTTTATAATGTTTAGCCCACGGTTTGCTTTTCAGTAAGGTGAGATCCGTGCAAAAGATGGGGTCTCTCTATTGCTCAATGGAAGTTGCGCTCTTTCTACTTTTCCTGTTCGGACAACCCGAGTTGTTTTAACATTTTGAAGAAAACCATTTTAAGATGTTAACCCTTAACCCCTCGCTCCAACCACCATCCAACGCAGGGGCCCGCAGGCCTTTACCACAGAATAATATCAGGGGTGAAACCAGGTGTAGCTCATTAAGTTAATTATAGATCTTTAGGCATGCCAGTGCCCATAATTAACATCATGCGATACACCTGTGTTAGCCCCTACGATTACACCTTTTTTAATAAATGTGTATCGGCCTCTTATCACTTGAATCTATTCATATGGAAGAAACTTTTACGTTGGACTTTGGAATCTGAGGCAAATTGCACCTACAGTGCTATCATGTCCTTTTAAATGCTTAATAATTCCTCTCCATCGAACTGCCCTGCCATAGGTATACCAAGACTGAGGAGTGTCTCAGCTCCATTTCTACGTTACTTTCTCATAAGGATAAGTCATACCCGCAAGTGCTCTCTCTCTCTCTCTCTCTCTCTCTCTCTCTCTCTCTCTCTCTCTCTCTCTCTCTCTCTCTCTCTCTCTCTCTCTCTCTCTCTCTCTCTCTCTCTCTCTCTCTCTCTCTCTCTCTCTCTCTCTCTCTCTCTCTCTCTCTCTCTCTCTCTCTCTCTCTCTCTCTCTCTCCAATTTCATTCCCTCTTTTCTTTTTGCTCATCATCCCTCCTGCCCCCATTTCATTTCACCGCCATAGGTGTAAATCCTAAACTCTCACTCACACACACACCTCCTACTACACCTATACCCAAAGACAGACAGACAGACAGACACACCGCTTGCCAGTAGAGCAGAGTGCAGGATTCACATAGGTTGGTTCACTGTCAGTCAGTATCCACAGAGTGGAACAGTGGGGGGGGAAGAGAGAGAGAGAGAGAGAGAGAGAGAGAGAGAGAGAGAGAGAGAGAGAGAGAGAGAGAGAGAGAGAGAGAGAGAGAGAGAGAGAGAGAGAGAGAGAGAGAGAGAGAGAGAGAGAGAGAGAGAGAGAGAGAGAGAGAGAGAGAGAGAGAGAGAGAGAGAGAGAGAGAGAGAGAGAGAGAGAGAGAGAGAGAGAGAGAGAGAGATCAAAATTAAGAGTAAGTTTAGGTCCAGTTCTGCCCATATGTTGCAACAATTATAGTTAATGATGAAATGTAGAATTTTGTGCAAACGTTTTAAAAGTTGAAAGATGACTAATGGTCCGTAATAGCTACAAAAAATTAATATAAACTTTAGGTAATGCATGAATAAAAATGCATATAAACAACATTTAAAAAAATATATAATTAATTAAAGCATATTTAGATGATATTTAGGTTTGAACACCAATACTTGCTTTCAGATAAATGATCACAGATAAATGACCAAATCCAATATGTTTTCATAGTTTATCTGCCTGCCTCCTTCTGTGGCACACTTTATGCGCACACTATTTTGTTCCAGTTGTAAACTATTTGCCGCACAACCCTGAGGGATTGGCAATGTTGCTCCCCTTAACTCAACACAAAAAAATCTATTTATATCCATGAAAACGAATAACTCCCAATAAATATTTTGAAGGGAACAAAAGTGTGTACATTTGATTTGTTCGATGTTCCAATTGTTTTTTTACACATGCATTTTATTTTAAGATGTTTCACCTTTGACAGGCAAAAACCATCCCTGCATATAAAAAAATGTCCCACAATGTAGGAATCTGAAAGAAAGTATTAGAAAGAATTCACTGAGCAGTTTTGACACAAGAAAACGATTAACCATTGAGTACCATCTTTGTGTATCATAGTATAAACACTATACATAATCTAAGGATATAATTAGGAAATTACAGTGGGATTAAATCATGATTGCATGGCAACATATTTATAAAGTAAACTAAGGCCAACAAATTTGTGAGGTAGCTTAAAGGTTCAATGCCTGTCTGGGCTATCTCTAACTACTGCTTAATAAACATGTGTACCATTAACATTCGATTTCCAAATCGGTTACATATCCCGTCCCACCATTGACACCATTGGTCCGACTTTTCAGATTTTACACAGAAACAGTGTTGTTGCACGACAAAACGTTTGTTTAGCCGTTCTCTGCTGTTATTATTATTATTATTATTATTATTACTACGTAGCCACTGTTACCCTTAAGGGAGGCACTATGGTCTCAGTGTCTGTATTCTAATTATATGAAGCCATCATTTTCAGATGCAGATTGCTCGACTGATGCCAGGGGAAATTGCTCTTATTAGGGGGCCAAGCCAACGGGTTGGAACCCTATTGTTTTTGCAATTGTTCTGCCCTATTGTATAGATACAATCGATTCTTTCTTGACAATATTTTAAGTTTACTCTAAATGCATGGTGTGAAACATCGGGTTATAGTTACTTCAGTGAGTTCAATAAGTTTAGTCTGACATCAAGGAAGATTCTAGCGCAAAATAAAAATACGCAAGGGAATGGGGTAGGCTACTCTCCAGTGATTCTGTGTGTTTGTGTGAGAGAGAGTGTGTGTGTGTGTGTGTGTGGGATTGTGTGTGTGTGTGTGTGTGTGTGTGTGTGTGTGTGTGTGTGTGTGTGTGTGTGTGTGTGTGTGTGTGTGTGTGTGTGTGTGTGTGTGTGTGTGTGTGCGAGCATACGTGAGTGTGTGTGCGTCCAGTTTATTAATACCTCTGCACGCCTCAAGCTGGCCTGTCAGAACTTTACGGATCTCCGACACCCACATATTTTTCACATCCATAGAGGAAGCCTGGGGAAAGACAAACGCATGCATGCACGTGCACGCAGGCATACAAGCACACACACGCACGATAAATCATCACATCAGACGGAAAAGTGCATCTTTACACTTGGCTTGCGCATGGTCAGCAATGCAGTACAACACTGCCCTCATGAGGACAATATAGTCCCTGCACCTCATTGTGTTTACATAAATCAAATATAAAAACTGAGAATAAGCTCATACTTTCTGTCATAAAGTATATAGCAATCTGTAATAACACACATTATTAGTGTATAGTATGCTGATTCAACCCACTAATGTGTATTGCTTTAAATGCGTTTTACATAAAGCATTGTTCACCAAATCTTTTCTAAGAATTGAATTTCCAATGAGGGCTTTACGTCAGAAAATGAATGGAAGTTGGATAATTTGGATACATAGAGCCTTATTCAATTTAGACATACCTGGATAATGTAGACCTCCTCCCTGCCGTTGTACCACACCTCAAACTTCTTGATGTCACCTTTCACATTCTCTGTGATTCCCACACTACTCATCTATACAACAACAACAAGAACATTGATACCTTCATAAAGCTGTCGGCCAAAGCACCTATTCATCAACCCACAAATCAAAGAATATGAACCATATTAAAATGTATTAAATGTAATTTCAGAATTCATAACAAAAAGTCATCACATTCATTAAGGATCTCTAACGAACACATGATCCTGCTCAGAGATGTGTGGTAAGAATTTACAAGCATGGCAACAGCATACATAAAGTGCAATCCCACACTCACACACGTCATCTCTCTCTCTCTCTCTCTCTCTCTCTCTCTCTCTCTCTCTCTCTCTCTCTCTCTCTCTCTCTCTCTCTCTCTCTCTCTCTCTCTCTCTCTCTCTCTCTCTCTCTCTCTCTCTCTCTCTCTCTCTCTCTCACTCTCACTGACCTTGAGGGTGTGTTTGAAGCCGTAGGACGGGGTCTTGTCATGTCCATCGATGGTCTCCTCTCTCTTCTTGCAGAACAGCAGCATCTTGTGGTACAGGAACAAGTGTCTCTGCATGGGCTTGAATCTGGCGAGGTCCTTCACCTGAAACCAAGCGAATGTCTGTCTGTCAGTCTGTCTTTCTCGTCTGTCTGCATGTCTGTACATCCCTCTGTGTTTCGAGCAGTCTGTCTGTCCTTCGGTCCATCAGTCTGTTGGTCTGTCTCTCTGTCCGGTTTTAATATCATGTGAGTCACTTCTATCTACACTGTAAAAACGAAAGCTTAAAATTGTTGGTCTCATTATGATTTCTGAGTAAAATGAATATAAAACATTAAGTATTCATGTCAACTGTGCAATGCAATTTAGTCCAACCAACAATGTTGAGTTTTGGGTCAAGAGTTGGGCTCAGTGTAGTATCTTTGTTAGCAAGACACACGGGTTTAAGTCAGACTCTGAGGCTGGGCCAACTACGGTGCACATGCGCATTTCGACACTTTAGAAAATACGGGGTTTCCTAACGGAATTTTCAGATGGTAAATATTGTGGCGACTCCTACCCCCCGGGGAGTCTGGGTATCCGTGATGCCGGTTGGGAAAAAGTGGTTTATTGCCTTTTGTCAATTTGTTTCTGTTAGGTTAAGTGGGGTTAACCGGTTTGGGGTCTTTATTGTTTGTGTGTTGTTTATTGTGTGAAGTGTTGCCGCCACCGTTAACGAGACCTGCATGTCCGTTGGTTGGTTGTGCGGTGCGCTGTGTGGGTGTTTGACGTTAAATAAAGGCAGCTCTCGGGATCGTGCGGTGTATGAGGCACGAGAGTTGCGTCACCGTTTAACCTGGGCTCCCGTATCGTGCAGAACAAGTTTGACCATAATGTCGAACTTGTTCTGCACTTTGGTTTGCTGCATTTAGACAGCGATTCTCTGCTGCTGAACTAGCTACATGTTGCTTGATCTATTGCTGTCTGGCATTCAGAAATGTAAAATGGAAGTTTCCAATTATTAATTTTAATAAAGTGAACTAAAAACTAGTTTTGCATTCTTTGAAATGTTTATTTTTTTAAATAATATTAACCTTAATTTGAAATATTAAGTTAACAACCCTGACTTACTTTTTTGAGTTTTGTAAAACATAAAATCTTAGTTGGTATAACTAACTTTCAAGTTTGTCTAAAGAAGAAAAATGACATTTTGTTGGGCTCAAAACTCAAAAATAGATTGCAGTAAGTTGCCTTGCAATTTTGAGTGTTCTCAACTTTTTATTTTTTACAGTGTAGCTCCGTCTGTCCGTCCGTCTTGTTTAATTTCCCCTGTCTCTGCGCTGTGACTACACAGTGTTCCTTGTGCGCTGGGGGACATCGGACGCCTACCTTGCTGTGGCCCCTCTTGTGGTCCGTCCAGACGTTGAAGGAACCCTGCATTAGCAGCTTGCCCAGCTCGCTCAGGTTCCCCTTTTGGAAGACACCGACTCAGCGGTTAGAGAGAGCCAGACGGTTCAAGTTCAACAAAAGCACTGGGCTAGAGCTTCAACTGATCCTCCCATGGAAAATGATTGGTGTGATAGGCCAAACACAGACACACATGAACACGGACGGACGGACGGACGGACACACACACACACACACACACACACACACACACACACACACACACACACACACACACACACACACACACACACACACACACACACACACACACACACACACACACACACACTTAGAATTGACAAAGGCTTGGGGGCACTGTTATGTATTCCTGTGTGACAGAGAGAACAAACACTGAACCATGAGGAAAAGTCACAGGAAGTAGAGGGAGCGGACCCGGGCCTTTGAAACAGCATCTGTTGAAACGTTGGGTCATTATTGTGTGGGAGGGTGTTAGATAAGATGATAAGGGATATGATAAGATAATCGGTGCATACATTATTCTAAATCTATTAAAATCCCTGATTAAATTCGCTCTTGCTGAGCAAGCAATATTTTAATTTGTGGATAATTTGGATAGATGAAGAAGATAGACACACCACTAGGTGCGTTGAAAATAAATGAGCGTCTGTTGGCATCATGGTGATTAGCCTCGACGCGAATATGAGTGTGTGTGCGTGTGTGTGTGTGTGTGTGTGCCTGTGTGCGCCGCACGTGTATCAGTTACCGGTAAACACCCATTTTATCTGTAGAACTTCCACCAACGAGTCCCAATCTGAGCCCTTTCTTCTATGGATCCCATTTATGACGGTTGGGTCGTAAATGGGTTCCATAAGATCAAATGCGGGGCCATGGTCAAACGTTATCATAGCCCAAGTTCCACTTACGTGAACAGACTTTGCCCGTCATATAAAACGTACACTCGGATAAGCGTGTAAAACAGTTTAAAAAATGTCTTTCTCAACGTTCCTCCAATGCATGACATAATGACCCAGGCACCATGCCACTATCTGAAGCATCAAAGCTACAATAATTATTTGCTCTGCCAGGAAATACAATCATTAATCATCTCATCAATAAAAATACAAAGTACTTTTATTTGTATATCCAGATATATTATAATCATACAAACATATAAATGAACTTTAACTTAAATTTTGTTTAAATATCAGTGAAAGCCTTGCTTTGTTTTATTTTGAATAAAAAATATAACCGACCCTAATAAGATGTCCTGTCATTGACTCATTTAATCTCTTTCTCAGGGGAGCGGAAGCTGTAGCCCGGGGCTGGTACCTCAAAGCCTGTGATGGCGATCTGGTGCATGGAGTCGTTGACGGATTTGATGATGTCCAGCATGGTGGCTAGGGCCTCCTCCAGCTCCACCGTGCCCTCCCCCTTGCTGCACTTCAGCATCTCCTGGACAACGTAGAGACACAGCACCAATTTTAATGTGCGTACTTTAAATCCTGCATTATCCTTGTACATATACGGCGGTTAATATAAATACAAATACGTTCATTGTTCTTTTCTGTCATTTTCGTTTCCATTGTTGCCGTTTATAGATTTGTGTTTGCATTTTTGTATGTTATTGAGGTAACTATCTTTCGATATCTTACTTCAGATAAAGCAAACAATAACACAATATTGGCCATCTTCCATATGATTCCACACCATCCGTGTCTGAAACATTCACAGCTCCTTCTGCAAGCCTCTCTAACCTTGAAAAGCTTTCATCTCGCCACGCATTCATCCTCTTTACGACATACTCTCTTCTACACTCGAGCCCCATGAAGCTGCGCGCTGCGCCCATACTTAGAGCAGCATCCTTCGCTTTGAGTCTGACACCACACTTAACCCCATAAAACACTAGTCCTCGGGAGAACCAAATTAGAAGGCACAAGCAAACGGTGAATGAGAGGCGTTATGTCCAGGGCGTACTCTATCTGCTGACTTTATCTCTGGTTGTCATGGTGCGGCGCGACGTAGAATTATCCAAACCACTAATGTGTTTTTGAGGAGGAAGGAGCTGAATCAGAAGGTGAAAGTGGAGAGGCTGTGGGGGCTTTTAAAAGGTAAATAAACTCAGCACTAAGAAGAAAATAGACCAAGGAATAAAATCAAGGAGGGTAGAATGGAGGAAATAGGAAAGTCGGCGAGTTAATAATTGATATTGGTGTATGCAGAGCTAACAAGAGGGGTTATTAAGTTAAGGCTGTTAACTTAATTAGTAGCAAAACAACTGCAGGGATACAGAGCTATGCTGTGTGGTCCTAAGTGGACTACAGACGGAAGAGGCCGGACAGGATGCGCCCTATTACTGTCGAGGAGGTTCAGTGGATTCTGCCGTATGCATCAAAGATGACCGGAACCAAGAAGTCTAACCTTTGCACTATTTTTTGACCACAGAATGGAAAATTATCTGCAGTATAAGCAGCATAGCATTTATGTTGTCTGTTAAGAAAAACATAAAACATAAAACTTGACTTGAGGTAACTTTTTCATGTAACCCACATTGCATTGTGTGTTTATTATCGATGAAAGCTTTATTGTATCTCTTGCTAATATCGATTGACTTACAAATCTCTACCATAAATTAATATTCAGAATTTCCCTCAACACTTGAGGCCAATTTTGGCATCAGTAGTCGTGACTTTGAACAAAAAGCATTTTTTAGCGATTTTACACAATGAGAGATAGACGAGTCGAGAGAGTGTGAGAGTGGAAGTGCATTAGTAACAGTGTGTCATTGCCTTTAGCAGGAGCTGGTATTTTGTGATGCGCTGCACCGGCTTCAGTAGATACGCATCCAGCGAGAGCTTGTGATCCAGCTTCTTCTGACACTCCTGTTTGTCACGAACATCAAACATGAATATACACGATCAAGATATGACATCAACACATAATGGTACCACGGAATTATGTTCATCATTCTACCCTACAATGTCAAAGTCATCATTGCCTTTGTATGATGTAGTTCAGCCTCTTTGTTCCACATGTTTTTTCTGTTGTTTTATCACTGCCTTAATTCTAATATGGCTGTCTTATCTGTCCCATTACACAAATAAATTGCAACGGTATCACTCGGTGTGTTTGTGTGTGTGTGTGTGTGTGTGTGTGAGTATGTGATTGTGCGTATGTGTGTGCGTCTTTGCTTGTGCTTTTTTGTGTGTGCGTGTCTTTGCGCGAGAGCACGTGCGTGTGTGTGTGTGTTTGAGAGCATGTGATTGTGCGTGTATGTGTATATGTGTGTGCATTTATGTGTGCGCGTGTGTGTTTGTGTATTTGCATGCGCGTGGTGTGTGTGTGTGTCTCCCTGCGAGATGTGCGCCTATGTGAACGTTTGTGTATATGTGTGTGTCTGTGCATGTATGCCTGCTTGCGTGTGTTTGTGCCTTTGTGTGTGTGTGTGTGTGTGTGTGTGTGTGTGTGTGTGTGTGTGTGTGTGTGTGTGTGTGTGTGTGTGTGTGTGTGTGTGTGTGTGTGTGTGTGTGTGTGTGTCTTACCTGAAAGAATAGACTGTCTCCACACTGCCTCCAGAGGACCTCTGATCGTGGTTTATTCTGGCAATACTTCTCATACACCTGAAGCTCTTCTTTCTGTTGACAGATATGGTTTAACCTTACACGGCGAAAGGCAATGCATACTTTCCGTTTTTGTTTGCATGTACAATTGAGAAGTTGCAAACATATGGAATTGTTCAAACAGAGGTGTACGTTTTTCGACATTCAGTCATTTCGATGGAAATTCTCCACCAAAAAGGGGCGCAAGTCAAGATAATATTAACGAGACTATGATATCAAGGGGAAGCAAAAAAAAAAGTATTGACTGTGTTTGGAATCATGCAAACCCCCAGTTCTACTTGCTGTAGGTCTACATGTGGCTTTGTCGCTAGGTTTTTGAAGACGCCGGGCATGCTAACCAGATGACGGGAAGCATATGCCTGTTTGGCCAATCTTACATACTTTGCTGGCAAGTTATAGTTGGATAATTGGCTCCCAAATGGATCCAAACCGGACTAGCGGATATTTTGCTGGCTGATTGGACATGTGTTGTGACTAATTAAGGCTAAATGGTTTTCAGTGTCTAATAAGCATATAGCCACACAAGCTAACTGAGAGGGCTGTTGGTTATCATGCTGCGTTGCAAACATGTTGATGGACAAATCAGTCATGAAATGTAAAGAAAAGTCTCAGATTAAGTGTGTCAAAACTGTTTTCAAACTGAGCCTGATTGACAAATCAGGCTAGGTTGATTATGATGTTTACTCTCCAACAACTATCTTTCCTTTATTCTTTTCATTTCTCTGGGTCGGTTGCAATACATTTCTGGAGCATTGGTATATCTTTTTGTAGAGATTCAAGACGCAAAAACAGGGAGTTGTGTGTTGTTTTGAACGCAGCATAACATGCTTTGATTGAACTAAGTAGTACTGATAGTTCTTCAGTTTTCCTCACCCTTTTCAGAAAGCAGGTCCCAACCAACTCTGGCTTCTCTTCACAGTTCTCCAGCTCCTTCAGAAACGTCCTGCATTTCAGTCACACACATGTAAACCTTACAGGATGGACTTCAATCAGGCACAATTTACTAGAAAATTAGATAAGAATGAATGAGAGATAAGATGACAGTAGTCAGACTAAACTATTTCCCATAGAGAGATCTGATGGTGACACTAAAGCAGGGCTATTCAATTGGCGGCCCGGCCCCGAACCCGGCCCGCGGAGGAATATTTACTGGCCCTTTTAGTGAAAAAAAAGAAAAAAAAATTCTTTTAACTGCAAAAAAAGAAAAAATATATATTTTTTAAACTGCTGGCCTTATAGGGGCCGATATGAGCTGCCCTCTCTCATCCCCGCGCAGCACAGCGTAGACTTGCTCCGCAAGGCGCGCGGCCACAACAATCCTCCCCGCAGGCTCCCACTACGCTATTCTTCGTGAGCTTTTGCATTGCTCCTCTCAACTGCTTGGCACTCTCCGCTTCGAAGTTCGCGGCTAATGTAGTTTGATGATCGTTCTGCCTGGTTGAATCAACACAATGTCGCTTTCTACTCTGAAATAGCGAAAAGTATACTCAGAAAACCGACAATTCAATAGCGAATGGACACAGAAGTATTTGTTTGGATTTGCCACTGGGAAGCTTGTGTGTTTACTCTGCAGCGAGTGTATATCGGTGTGTAAAGAACTGAGAAGGCATTTTAAGATAAATCATGCTAACTTCGACACCACTATCCCACTGGCCACTGATGCTCGCCGCCAGAAGATTTTGGGGCTAACTTCATGCTATGAACAGAGACGCCGAACCCTAACCCTTGTTCAGAACAAGAGAGAGCAACATCAGCATCACTATGAGTCGCCTGGACATTAGGCCAAAAGAAAAGGCTGTTTACAGATTCTGAGACCGTCAAAGAGTGTATGGTTGCATCGATCAAGGAGGCTACAGATGAGAAAACCCGAAACAGCGTGATTAATTCAATCAAGAAAATTCCCATCTCTGACACGTCAACATCAAGGAGAGTAGAGACCCTTGCATCGGATGTTTTTGAGACTCTTTTGGACAAACACAAAAAAGCGGAGGTGATGTCTCTAGCTGTTGATGAATCAACCGACAGCAGAGATGTAGCACAGCTGTGCCTCTATGTTAGATTTTTTGATGGCGAGTGCTTTTGTGCCACTGGATAGACACATGACAGGTGAGATACTTTTCGAAAAAATAATTTCATTCTTCAGAGAGAACCAGTTGGGGTTGGAGCGTATCAATATGCTGGTTACGGAGGGTGCGCTGGCGATGTCGGGCAGTACACGGGGACTGTCCGTTAGGTTGGCAGATGTGGCGCCACAGCAGAGATCGTTGCATTGTCTTATCCACCAAAGCGTCCTGTGTGCAAAACTAAATGGTGGGTTAAAAGAGACCATGGACTGTCATGGCAATTATTAACTTCATTCTTTCCTCGAAGAGATCCTGATGTTTCCCCGTAATTCAAAGCAGAAAAAAGCTCACACTTTTCTGTGTCTAATGGAAAATGCTGAGTTTCACGCAGCCGTTTGATTTTTGATGATCTATGTTCTGGAAAAATGCTTCTTTTCCCAGCATTGCGCACTGCAGGTCTACAAACCACCGAGGCAATGACAGGATTGATAAATGCATTGAAAACCAACTTTGCAACGAGGTGTGAAAATTTCAGTATCCCCACTGAAGTGATGAGATTTGTGAACGACCCCTTCTGTGTGGACGTTGTGGGGGAGTTTGCAGTGAAAGCAAAGGAGCTGGTTGTGTCATTAAACGAGGCGGGTTTACAACTGGAACTCATGACATTCAGTCATCAGCTGACCTGCAAAAGTCATTACAGCTGGCAGGTTCAGAAAAGTTCTGGACTTGTGAAGTCAGCCACCAGAAATTCCCTAATTCAAGGCATCTTGCACTTTTTGTCCTCACTATGTTTGGATCAACTTACAAGTACGAATCCGCATTCTCACACATTAATGCCATTAAAACTAGTAATCGCGCATCCCTCACTGCCGAGCACCTGCACCACTATGCATATTGCCATGACGTCATATACTCCCGATTTCACTGCTCTTGCTAAATCAAACAAATGCCATTTTTCTCGTTAGATGGCACATTTGACCAAGAGGGTCACTGCATGCCAGTTAACACTCAGTCAGCCTATGTTTATTAAAAAAGGATTGTTTTTGAAAAGACTGTTGCACTTAAAGTAATCTATTAATTTGTATTTTGATAAGCTTTGGCAATCTTGAGTAAACCTAGGCCTACCTGTATTTTGATAAGCTATCATTACTACCTGTATTTTGACAAGCTGTTGCACTCTTGAGTTAACCTTTAACTATGTAATTTGATAAGCTGTTGCAGAGTTAACCGATAGTCTTTTCCTGAACTGATAAGATTGTTGAACACTAACAGGCAGCCTATGAGGTTAATCGAATAGGGATTATTTCTGATAAGCTGTTGGTCTCTATTTGATAAAATAAAGAAAAAATATGCACTCCTATGTCGTTGTAGTGTTTTACAGTATCTGTACTTATCGATGTGATGCTCATCAATTTTAGGCATTTTTTCCTGGCCCCTCATTCTGGATCATTTCCACCAACCGGCCCCCATTCAAAACTGATTGAATAGCCCTGCACTAAAGCATTGAGCAGCACTCTTGATGGTGCTGTAGGTAGGCCTTGTTCTATCAGAGTCTACCAAATACAGGTACCACCGATAACAGACACATCCTCAGCCATATACTGTATGTGTGTGTGAGCTCGCGAAGGCGAGAGAGAGAGCAAGAAAAAGTGAAAAAAAGGAGAGATACAGAGATAGTGAGAGAGAAAGCGGGCTCCTTTTGAATAAAACTACAACAATGAATCACACACACACACACATTCTACACTATCTTCAACCACTCCACTTGTACCTCTTTTGGCTAACCCGAGGCACAAAGATTGCATCCATGTGTTACTTACTGGATGTTCAAAGTAGAGACTGTGTGTTAGCCCTTTAATGACCCCGTGGTTTAGACTTCGGTAAACTTCTCTCTCTCTCTCTCTCTCTCTCTCTCTCTCTCTCTCTCTCTCTCTCTCTCTCTCTCTCTCTCCCTCTCTCCCTCTCTCCCTCCCTCCCTCCCTCCCTCCGATTATCAGTCTTGTATCATTTATTTTGCTGTATATTTGTACGTTGCTTAATAAGACATGGCTTGGATAAAAATGTTCCTCTGTAAATGTAGTGCCAGTCTCCTGAACTTTGCATCGAAGCGCACAAGTGGTCAATTTCTAAGCGGCCGTGGGGTCTGAGAGAACCGAGTTGCATTCTGGGATACTGCGCTGCTGCCTGGAGTCTAGTTTCCTAGTGTTGTGTGACCAAATACATTAAAGCATTCCACTGCATTCGCTGGGAATGTTTGAAGTGATTTAAATGGCAAATCAATTAACAAATGTTATATGGCCACTTGCTAAAAGTTTATGTACCGAGAATTCAAAGCTTGTGGTTCATTTTTATGGCCTCAGACTAATACAGAGTCAATCATAAAAATATGCACAGACACTCACCTATTGTGGAATTCATAAATCTCTGGCAGGTTGCCGAACAACACATCCCGCTTGTTCTCCAGCGAGGGAGGGATGAGGTGGCTGAGCTCAGAGTTATCCAGCTCGGAAAAGTAGCCCTGCAACACAGAGATGGCCCCCGGAGTTAGGGGGGGGAGATTGTATATTTGGGTTTGTAGAAGGGAGGGGTTTAGGTGGGCTTTAGAAGGGGAGATGAAGGGCGATAATGAAGATAGAACAGTGTGTGTTGGGGGAGGGGAGGGGGGTATGGAGGGAGTTTTTGCCGAGGATCGGAAAGGAGGGGTAAATTGGAAAAAGAGAGGGAGAGGTGAAAGTGGGTAGAGGTTAGGGGAACACGAATAAAAGACAGCGAAGGAAATGTTGTGAGAGAAATTACAATGATGAGAGCAATGAAGAAAGACCGCAGTGTGAATGAGGGGCGGGGCTGAGCAGCATCAGTCCTACTTGATCAATAAAGAGCTTTGTATGACCTCGATCGTGTCAGAAGATCAGACGGGATTCATCAGACAATGGCACTCATTCACCAACATTAGAAGGCTTCTCGGCATCATCCACACCTCATCTTCCCCTTCTGACCCAGAAGTAATCATATCCCTTGATGCCGAGAAGGCCTTCGACAGGGTGGAGTGGTCGTAGTTGTTCGCAGCTCTGCAACGTTTCGGCAGTTACGTCCATCATTTTCGCACTTGGGATCATCTGACATGCATTGATTCTTTCTTCCGAATATTATACAATTATCAATTTAAATGATTAATTCAATCAGTACAGTCGCAGAACATAGCTCCATTTCCCCAATGAATATTTTGTATAATTTAAATTAATAGGTTTACACCATATTTTCCAGTTGTGGTTTTATCTTCTTTTTATATCCACATTAGACATGAATTTGAGTATTTTAATCGGAGGTGTATATTATGGCAAATCAGTAGCAGTGATTGTATGATGGTCATTATTGTATAAACTATGATGTATGAGAGGGTTAGCCACTGAGGTTGAAGGCAAGGCAATTAATAAGAGAAAAGGGAATGCATATGCCAATTGAATATTATCTACGGATAAAGTAGTATTGGGGAATATATTTTGAAATCATATCTCTAGGAATACCCTGGGTGTTCAATATTAATCTGTACCCATATAGAAGACCTTATCATTGGTAAGTTGGGTGGATTTACCTTGTATAATATTTTGGGAAAGCATACACATTTTATTGAACTGCATTCTGAACGCTATCTGAATGGGGACATGGAACGCAGAACTAAAAATAACGCATGCATCATGGTTTTGAAATAACCAGGAAGGTCTCCACACCCGGTTAACCAAAGTCCACTAGGTAAATAAGGTCTGTTGCAGCACAGAGAATGTAATGACCGGGCAAAAAGTCACCTCCATGATGCTTTGTAATTCTTCAACATACAGCCGCTCGGTTTCAATCAGCTCTGTCATGATGTGTCTGGAAGAAGAAATAGAGAGGAGGGAAAGGGAGAGAGGAGAGAAAGAGAGAGAGAGAGAGAAACACAATTAGCTTTGTACTCTATTATCATATGTAATTATTCAGAGTATGTGTAGCATGTTGCTATAGCAGCAACATGTTCAGCTCTTGGCCAACAGTTCAATTAGCGTGCAGTGGCATATTAACGATGTTCCGATAGCTGTGTGGGTGTGTGTTGCTCTTCCTGGCTGATATTTAATTCGGATAACACACTTAGACATAACTTAAGGAAACTGTTGTCGTGCAAGGTTCCTCACAAACACCCCAAATGCCATGAGCAACCTGTTAAAAATGTCCCTTTTAAATCTACTCTCATCTGATCGGGCCTCTCCTTGTTGTTTTTTAGTGCTGCTGCTAGGAGCCACTGCTGCCCCAAAGCGGAAATCAAATGATCACCAATAAAAATCGCTCATTAGTCAAACCCAGTTCTTCTGATATTCAAAAATCTTCGAAGGCGTGAAAAGGATTTGTATACCTTGACTAACTTACGAGCTAACTAACTAACTCACTAACACTCACTCACTCACTCACTCACTCACAGGGGTGGACTGGCCATCTGGCATACCGGGCATCGTCCCGGTGGGCCGTTGACCGAATGTGGGCCGGTCCGGTTCGCTATGTTTTGTTTTTTACTCTCTCTCTAAATTCCCTCCAATTGGGCCCGCCAATGGGCTACAGAGGGCTAGCAGTGTGTTGCCAGCATCGACACATATTATTGGTCTATGTTTGTCATTGTCAATCAATCATGGGCTGACAGGTTTAGAGAGCCCTGACAGTGCTGTCAATCACAACACAAACCAGGGTGGGCGGGACCTCATGGTGTGGGCCGTAGTCGGGACGGAGCAGAAAATGGATAAGCGTAAGAAACGCCCGGGTGGTACTGAAAAACTGCGACTTAAAAAGCTGAAGTCTCTGGATGTGGAAGCTGAAAAATGTTCAAAATATTGGTGCCGGGGTCAACACCCCAGCAGGTGCTGCTGTGCCGGGTAGAAAACAAAGTAGAAAACGTTTTTAAATTGAATGTGATGTGACCTAATTAACTGCATACTTGTGAAAACATATTAGCCCAGAGTTGAAGGGCTGTGACTGTTGGTAGTTGTGGTTGATTTTGTTTAAATATGCCGAATTGTGATATTATGGGTTATTATTGTTCAGATGATTTAGCTAAGCTAGCTAACATCAGCAGTCTCTTGTTGCCATAGCAACAGTAAACAGTGACATGGACTAATGAGCTCTAAATAGAGATGCAGAAACAAACTGTATTGTAAATACAGATCAGATACTTAGAATTTTAGCACAAAATACAAGTAAACCTTTAGGAAATAATTAGTTTAATTTGCAATAATTGCCATTGAATGCAATATGTGTATTTTTAAAGGTTTATGTGTGACAAAATGACAATTGGTTATTCATAAATGTCTCTTTTATTCTCTGCTACCATCATCTCCTGTCAAACAGGTTTTCCTGACCTGCTAGAAGTTCTTATGATGCTAGAGAGAGAGAGAGAGAGAGAGAGAGAGAGAGAGAGAGAGAGAGAGAGAGAGAGAGAGATTCGTCTTGACTTGATCGTGATTTTATTATAACTTGTTTTGCCTCAGATTGAAACAAAAGGTTTGATTATGATTATTTCCTGGTTGAAGATTTTCATGTTGATGTTAATTTCAAACATCTGCATAACTTTTAAGTTAAATTAACAGTTATGCAGGTATAGGCCTTAAGGTGCGGCCACACCAGATGCGTATCTCGCGTACTTCGCGTATAAGATCGCCATTTTTTCCACAGGGAACCATTGGTTTACGCCCGTATTACGCGTTTCACGCGTATAAGCAACATTTTACGCGCGTAACGCGCGTATGAGGCGCATATATCGCGTACATTTCAAGAGTTCAAAAAATTGAACTTTTTACGCTCATACGCATGACGATTAGCCGCGTTGCCCAATCAGCGTTGAGCCTGACCCGACGTCACTGGCAGAGAGTAGTGAGCTTGGACAGAAGCATACGGCCGACATCTTTATTCTGTGTGGAAATAGTAACATAGTTACGCCATTAAATGCTTTTATGGAAACATTTCTAGCGAGAAATGTGCATTTTACTTTCATAATGTTCGCTCTGTGAATGTGAAGGATGTTTGGTTTGATAGTTATGACGAAGAGGGAACGCTCCGTTCACTTGCATGGACAGAGTCTCTGGTTACTAAGCAACCTCAACGTCTTGGCGGACTATATATCTGCTGATCAACACTACGAATGCTGGAAACACACCAGACACACCATGTGAAGTTATTTAACCCGATTATTGTTATTTATATCCGAGATTATTTAATCTAACCCGATCTAAACTCTATCACCCAAACGCGGCGGCGTTTGGGTTTCCTACCTCGGACTCCAGTGCAGCCACGGCCGACAACTTTCTTTACTCTGGGTGGAAATAATAACATAGTTACGCCATTAAATGCTTTTATGGAAACATTTCTAGCGAGAAATGTGCATTTTACTTTCATAATGTTCGCTCGGTGAATGTGAAGGATGTGTGGTTTGATAGTTATGACGAAGAGGGAACGCTCCATTCACTTGCATGGACATGGACTCATCTAGGCGAGTGACGTAGGCGCGTATGGCGCGTATGGCGCGTATGGCGCGTATGGCGCGTATGGCGCGTATGGCGCGTATGGCGCGTATGGCCTGGGACAAAAATTCAGCCCTGGCATTTTCTGTCCAGACCAGCCCACTACATTATCAGCACTAGGGGTGGGACGAGACAAACGGGAAGAACCCTGCATATACTTTATTAAAACAATTTAATCAAGTACATACATCCTGCTATTTGCACTGCAAATAGCAGTGCAAATTGTTTTTTTTTGTTTTTGTTTTTCAAGTTTGTTTCTCTTGTGCTGCTGACAAGGAAGTTGGAAACCTCAACAGGAAGTTAACGGACATCCTGTGGTTGCTGAATCTCCATCCCCCATATCTACATAGCTACAAAACGCTTGTTAAATATCACACTTGATCCAACGCTAATTTCTCTCTTGCAGTATTTAGTCTGTGAATGGGAAAATCTTTTTGTGTAAGCCCAGCATTAGTTAAAACCAGACTCGGACAATAATAACAAAATATCCTGACAAATAATCTAAATAGAAACATATTACAGACAGTAGCAGCATTAGAGCTGAAACGCATTTGTTTCAACTGTGACTCAGTCATTGTGAAACCATAAATAGAGAATTTAATATTTTTTATCTGTAGCTGCGAGAAAAAGTCTAAGACATGAATTACTTACTCGTGGGAGTCGCGGACTCCCACGACTCCGGCCCATGCCATGAGGTCCAGCCCACCCTGGTTTCTGTTGTGATTTACAGCACTGCCAGGGCTCTCTGAGCCTGTCAGCCCATGATTGATTGACAATGACAAACATAGACCAATAATCTGTGTCGATGCTGGCCACACACTGCTAGCCCTCTGTTGCCCATTGGCCGGCCCAATTGGAGGGAATTTAGAGAGAGAGAAAAAAAAAAAACATAGCGGACCGGACCGGCCCACATTGGCCGGTCCGGCCAGATGGCCAGTCCACCCCTGCGTATGGCGCGTATGGCGCATATGGCGCGTATGCGACCATTTTTGACACAAAATGGCCAAGCAACATTTTACGCGCGTATCTCGCGTAAAAATTACGCGAGATACGCGTCTGGTCACCAGACGCGTATCTCGCGTAATTTTTACGCGAGATACGCGCGTAAAATGTTGCATAAAATGCACATTTCTCGCTAAAAATGTTTCCATAAACGCATTTAATGGCGTAACTATGTTACTATTTCCACCCAGAATAAAGATAGTTGTCGGCCGTGGCTGCGCTGGAGTCCGAGGTAGGAAACACAAACGCCGCCGTGTTTGGGTGATAGAGTTTAGATCGGGTTAGATTAAATAATCTCTGATATAAATAACAATAATCGGGTTGAATAACTTCACATGGTGTGTCTGGTGTGTTTCCAGCATTCGTAGTGTTGATCAGGAGAGAAATAGTCCGCCAAGACGTTGAGGTTGCTTAGCATCCAGAGACTCTGTCCATGCAAGTGAACGGAGCGTTCCCTCTCCGTCATAACTATCAAACCAAACATCCTTCACATTCACCGAGCGAACATTATGAAAGTAAAATGCACATTTCTCGCTAAAAATGTTTCCATAAACGCATTTAATGGCGTAACTATGTTACTATTTCCACCCAGAATAAAGATAGTTGTCGGCCGTGGCTGCGCTGGAGTCCGAGGTAGGAAACACAAACGCCGCCGTGTTTGAGTGATAGAGTTTAGATCGGGTTATATTAAATAATCTCTGATATAAATAACAATAATCGGGTTGAATAACTTCACATGGTGTATCTGGTGTGTTTCCAGCATTCGCAGTGTTGATCAGCAGAGATATAGTCCGCCAAGACGTTGAGGTTGCTTAGTAACCAGAGACTGTCCATGCAAGTGAACGGAGCGTTCCCTCTCCGTCATAACTATCAAACCAAACATCCTTCACATTCACCGAGCGAACATTATGAAAGTAAAATGCACATTTCTCGCTAAAAATGTTTCCATAAACGCATTTAATAGCGTAACTATGTTACTATTTCCACCCAGAATAAAGAAAGATGACGGCCGTATGCTTCCGTCCAAGCTCACTACTCTCTGCCAGTGACGTCGGGTCAAGCTCAACGCTGATTGGCTATCACGGCCAAGCGTCACGCGTTGGAGCGTTGAAAGTTCAGATTTCTGAACTCCGGGCGTTGGCGCGTTGTGCGCGTTACTGCGTTTACGTGCGTAATTACGTGCGTCTGACGCGCGTACGCCCCTAACGCGACGCTTCATCGCATGTAACGCGTCTACGCGCCTATACCAATGGTTCCCTATGCAAAAATGCCGAATTTTGACGCCCCTAACGCGAGTAACGCGTTTGGTGTGGCCGTACCGTTATGGTGCGGCCACACCAACCGCGTTACTCGCGTTGGACAACGCGAGTAACGCGCCTAACCTGACGCTTGACCAGTGTGTGGTGGTTCAACGCTTCCAACGCGTCAACGCGCCAACGCAGCTAGATGAGTCCATGTCCATGCAAGTGAACGGAGCGCTCCCTCTTCGTCATAACTATCAAGGTACGGCCACACCAACCGCGTTGCTCGCGTTAGGGGCGTTGAAAATCGGCATTTTTGCATAGGGAACCATTGGTTTAGGCGCGGTACACGCGTTGAAGCGTTGAAGCGTTGCGTTGGGGGGGTGGTGCGGCCACACCAACCGCGTTACTCGCGTTGGACAACGCGAGTAACGCGCCTAACCTGACGCTTGACCAGTGTGTGGTGGTTCAACGCTTCCAACGCGTCAACGCGCCAACGCAGCTAGCTGAGTCCATGTCCATGCAAGTGAACGGAGCGTTCCCTCTTCGTCATAACTATCAAACCAAACATCCTTCACATTCACTGAGCGAACATTATGAAAGTAAAATGCACATTTCTCGCTAAAAATGTTTCCATAAACGCATTTAATGGCGTAACTATGTAACTATTTCCACCCAGAATAAAGAAAAATGTCGGCCGTGGCTGCGCTGGAGTCCGAGGTAGGAAACCCAAACGCCGCCGTGTTTGGGTGATAGAGTTTAGATCGGGTTAGATTAAATAATCTCGGATATAAATAAACAATAATCGGGTTAAATAACTTCACATGGTGTGTCTGGTGTGTTTCCAGCATTCGTAGTGTTGATCAGCAGATATATAGTCCGCCAAGACGTTGAGGTTGCTTAGCAACCAGAGACTCTGTCCATGCAAGTGAACGGAGCGTTCCCTCTTCGTCATAACTATCAAACCAAACATCCTTCACATTCACCGAGCGAACATTATGAAAGTAAAATGCACATTTCTCGCTAGAAATGTTTCCATAAACGCATTTAATGGCGTAACTACGTTACTATTTCCACCCAGAATAAAGAAAGATGTCGGCCGTATGCTTCTGTGCAAGCTCACTACTCTCTGCCAGTGACGTCGGGTCAAGCTCCACGCTGATTGGCCACCGCGGCTAAGCGTCACGCGTTGGAGCGTTGAAAGTTCAATTTTCTGAACTCCGGGCGTTGGTGCGTTGGGCGCGTTACTGCGTTTATGGTACGGCCACACCAACCGCGTTGCTCGCGTTAGGGGCGTTGAAAATCGGCATTTTTGCATAGGGAACCATTGGTTTAGGCGCGGTACACGCGTTGAAGCGTTGAAGCGTTGCGTTGGGGGCGTTAGGCGCGGCAGTTGCACGTAATTACGCACGTAAACGCAGTAACGCGCCCATCGCACCAACGCCCGGAGTTCAGAAAATTGAACTTTCAACGCTCCAACGCGTGACGCTTAGCCGCGGTAGCCAATCAGCGTGGAGCTTGACCCGACGTCACTGGCAGAGAGTAGTGAGCTTGCACAGAAGCATACGGCCGACATCTTCCTTTTTTCTGGGTGGAAATAGTGACATAGTTACGCCATTAAATGCGTTTATGGAAACATTTCTAGCGAGAAATGTGCATTTTACTTTCATAACGTTCGCTCGGTGAATGTGAAGGATGTTTGGTTTGATAGTTATGACGAAGAGGGAACGCTCCGTTCACTTGCATGGACAGAGTCTCTGGTTGCTAAGCAACCTCAACGTCTTGGCGGACTGCTTCTCTGCTGATCAACACTACGAATGTTGGAAACACACCAGACACACCATGTGAAGTTATTTAACCCGATTATTGTTATTTATATCCGAGATTATTTAATCTAACCCGATCTAAACTCTATCACCCAAACACGGCGGCGTTTGGGTTTCCTACCTCGGACTCCAGCGCAGCCACTGCCGACATTTTTCTTTATTCTGGGTGGAAATAGTTACATAGTTACGCCATTAAATGCGTTTATGGAAGCA
Source organism: Gadus morhua (assembly GCF_902167405.1). Classification (NCBI taxonomy): domain Eukaryota; kingdom Metazoa; phylum Chordata; class Actinopteri; order Gadiformes; family Gadidae; genus Gadus; species Gadus morhua. Next base: position 21,732,815 of record NC_044059.1, on the reverse strand, counting down.
TTTTTAGCGAGAAATGTGCATTTTACTTTCATAATGTTCGCTCAGTGAATGTGAAGGATGTTTGGTTTGATAGTTATGACGAAGAGGGAACGCTCCGTTCACTTGCATGGACATGGACTCATCTAGCTGCGTTGACGCGTTGGAAGCGTTGAACCACCACACACTGGTCAAGCGTCAGGTTAGGCGCGTTACTCGCGTTGTCCAACGCGAGTAACGCGGTTGGTGTGGCCGCACCTACGTGCGTAATTACGTGCAACTGCCGCGCCTAACGCCCCCAACGCAACGCTTCAACGCTTCAACGCGTGTACCGCGCCTAGACCAATGGTTCCCTATGCAAAAATTACGATTTTCAACGCCCCTAACGCGAGCAACGCGGTTGGTGTGGCCGTACCGGTGCGGCCACACCAACCGCGTTACTCGCGTTGGACAACGCGAGTAACGCGCCTAACCTGACGCTTGACCAGTGTGTGGTGGTTCAACGCTTCCAACGCGTCAACGCGCCAACGCAGCTAGATGAGTCCATGTCCATGCAAGTGAACGGAGCGTTCCCTCTTCGTCATAAGTATAACTATCAAACCAAACATCCTTCACATTCACTGAGCGAACATTATGAAAGTAAAATGCACATTTCTCGCTAAAAATGCTTCCATAAACGCATTTAATGGCGTAACTATGTAACTATTTCCGCCCAGAATAAAGAAAAATGTCGGCAGTGGCTGCGCTGGAGTCCGAGGTAGGAAAACCAAACGCCGCCGTGTTTGGGTGATAGAGTTTAGATCGGGTTAGATTAAATAATCTCGGATATAAATAACAATAATCGGGTTAAATAACTTCACATGGTGTGTCTGGTGTGTTTCCAGCATTCGTAGTGTTGATCAGCAGAGAAGCAGTCCGCCAAGACGTTGAGGTTGCTTAGCAACCAGAGACTCTGTCCATGCAAGTGAACGGAGCGTTCCCTCTTCGTCATAACTATCAAACCAAACATCCTTCACATTCACCGAGCGAACATTATGAAAGTAAAATGCACATTTCTCGCTAGAAATGTTTCCATAAACGCATTTAATGGCGTAACTATGTTACTATTTCCACCCAGAAAAAAGAAAGATGTCGGCCGTATGCTTCTGTGCAAGCTCACTACTCTCTGCCAGTGACGTCGGGTCAAGCTCCACGCTGATTGGCTACCGCGGCTAAGCGTCACGCGTTGGAGCGTTGAAAGTTCAATTTTCTGAACTCCGGGCGTTGGTGCGTTGGGCGCGTTACTGCGTTTACGTGCGTAATTACGTGCAACTGCCGCGCCTTCACATTCACTGAGCGAACATTATGAAAGTAAAATGCACATTTCTCGCTAAAAATGTTTCCATAAACGCATTTAATGGCGTAACTATGTAACTATTTCCACCCAGAATAAAGAAAGATGTCGGCCGTGGCTGCGCTGGAGTCCGAGGTAGGAAACCCAAACGCCGCCGTGTTTGGGTGCATGATAGAGTTTAGATCGGGTTAGATTAAATAATCTCGGATATAAATAACAATAATCGGGTTAAATAACTTCACATGGTGTGTCTGGTGTGCTTCCAGCATTCGTAGTGTTGATCAGCAGATATATAGTCCGCCAAGACGTTGAGGTTGCTTAGCAACCAGAGACTCTGTCCATGCAAGTGAACGGAGCGTTCCCTCTTCGTCATAACTATCAAACCAAACATCCTTCACATTCACCGAGCGAACATTTTGAAAGTAAAATGCACATTTCTCGCTAGAAATGTTTCCATAAACGAATTTAATGGCGTAACTACGTTACTATTTCCACCCAGAATAAAGAAAGATGTCGGCCGTATGCTTCTGTGCAAGCTCACTACTCTCTGCCAGTGACGTCGGGTCAAGCTCCACGCTGATTGGCCACCGCGGCTAAGCGTCACGCGTTGGAGCGTTGAAAGTTCAATTTTCTGAACTCCGGGCGTTGGTGCGTTGGGCGCGTTACTGCGTTTACGTGCGTAATTACGTGCAACTGCCGCGCCTAAAGGCCGATTTATGCTCAGTTACGTAAGCGTAAGCGCAAGCGCAAGAGGCCCTTGCGCACCCCTTGCGCGACTTCTCACGTCTTGCGTGCGTCGGGCGATTTTTCTAGACTTGCGTCATTTTTTACATAAGCTTTTACGCGAGCCGCGCAGCCTGCAAGGCTGTGATTGGTCTGCTGGTCTGGTTACTACTTCCTGTCTGGAGTATCACATTTCCTGTTTTCATACCGCCATTTTTAAAAGCCAGAAGGCAAGGACGACCCGGCAGGCTCATATACAAAAGCATTAACGTGAAGTGAAGTTAACTTTGCTGCCAACACATTATGTCGTTTTAAAATGTAGAGAGATATGCACATTTATACAACCCCAATGATCAACAACTTCATCACCCCTGTTCCTCTGTCTGTTGCCATCATTCACTGTGTATGGGGAGAACACGATCTGGCACATAAACAAACCAACGACTCCCACAGACAAAGACGTCATTCTCGAGGTCGTCTTCAACGAAAAACTTTACTCCACATATTACTCCACCTACTGTTCTGGCGGTAAATTTCTTGGCAACACGCGCAACACGCGCAACCTAAAAGGGAGCATGAATTGCTTTGAGTAAATTTTGCGCAACAACGTGACGCCAACGCTGAAGCATGCAGCCGCCTTAACGCCCCCAACGCAACGCTTCAACGCTTCAACGCGTGTACCGCGCCTAGACCAATGGTTCCCTATGCAAAAATGCAGATTTTCAACGCCCCTAACGTGAGCAACGCGGTTGGTGTGGCCGTACCTTTAGGGCTCTTAAGTCATCCTTCATGACAGATACATTTGTCACTACATCACAAAAGGCTTGTGGCTACATATACTTGTCAGTACACAGATACACAGTGTATCTGTATGGCTGTGGACGAGGAAGTAAGTAAATATAACCATAACCATAAATAGAGAATACAAATAAATAAATAAATTATCTATTGCTGTGTGAAAAAGTCTAAGACATGAATTACAGGTCTGAATAGATATGCATTCACATGCGGGTATGTGCACATATATACATACATGTGCACATACACGTATATGAGAATGCAGTCTGTTTTACATAGTTTTGAATGATGACTATATGCTCTGTAAGGTGACCTTGGGTGTCTTGAAAGGCGCCTCTAAATTAAATCCATTATTATCATTATTATATCTATTTAACAAGGGTTTTGTAGATATATGGGGGGTGGAGATGCAGCAACCACAGGAGGCATGTTAACTTCCTGTTCGGGTTTCACGCCTGGCTTGTCAGCATCACCAGACACAAACTTGAGTAACAAAAACTAAAAAAAGAAACAACTGCTATACACGGTGCTGTAATATTATTTGGATGTATGTACTTGATTAAATTGTTTTAATCACTCACTAGCATGATTTGTGAGACAACCCCTAACCCAAACCCTAGGTTGGGTGGGGGGAGGCGGCAGGGAGGGACTGTGGGGTTAAAATACATGAGAGGGAGGGGAGTAGGAGGGGTTAAGCCTCAACCACTGCCACCTCCCACTGGCGGGGGGGATACGAGGGGAAAGAGGACACAGTGAGGAGGGAGGAGAAGCATCAGAAATGAGAAGCCTGTGACCCTGCCCTGAGAGTCGCAGGGGAAGAGTTGGGGAAAGAACTGATGGAAAAAGTAAAAAGGGGAGGAGGGTCTGCTTTGAGCATGAGAACTGTGAAACTAGAGCAACTGGACGTGAGGCACTAAAGCAGGAGCAGGGGACAGCAGAACCCAGAAGGACGGGACTACCCTGAGGGATATAAGGACTAAATGGACCTTTAATGCTGCATGGACAGGAGGGTTGGCTCTCTACCACAGCACATGGTCTGTTCACTCTGGGAGCAGCTCAATGGTTCAACTGTAGTGAAACCTCCCTCGTCCTTACAAATAATCTGGTACGTACATCTACTGTGTGTGTGTGCGTGCGTGTGTGGGGAGGGGGGGGGGGGGACTCTATAATACAGTGTCACAGTGTTTAGGGTTAAATGTGTTTGACTGCCAGAGAAGGAGAGAGCGAGGGAGAGCTAGAGAGAGCATGAGGGAGCGAGATAGAGTGATGGGGTGGGACAAGAGCACAAAACATACATCAGCCTGAAGCATTAAGTTTGAGGCAATGTGTCTAGGGGGCGATCGAGAAAGAGAAAGGAGATTTAAGCTAAAACTAGGTTGAAAACATGATAAACACGGACAGGTAAGTGCACCCACCAAACCATTTCCAAAAACCTGTACACTGTCCCTGCTGACCCATGGGCGACCCCTCCAGCACCCCAGTTGTGGGACTGCACACATGGTGTTTACAGAAGCTAGAATGTGGAAGCTATTGCAGCCCCAGCGGTACATTATAAAATATTAGCCCATAAACCACCAGGGTGGAAACCTCTCCAAAATGGCTGCTTGGCCGTTAGTAGGCACTAGTTGGTCTGGGCACATTTAAAAGACAACCTTTCCATGATTAGTGCGCTCGCACACACACACACGCACACACACACACACACACACACACACACACACACACAACCACACACACACACACACACACTTGCACCTGTCGACAGGAGCTGTATGAAAGAGAAATCCCTTATCATATAACGATTTCGACTTAGTTTCACTGGGTTTTTAATTTTTGGTCATGGTGCATGTCTAAAAAAAACATCCCTATCTATAGCTCTCCCATTCTCCGTCTGTTTCACTCCCCCTATCACGCAAGTCCATTCAAATGATGTAGATGCCTGGCATTCCTGGAATACTTTCATTGCAATATGCCTGCAGTGTTATTTGGAGTCTTGCTGATACAGCAAACCCTGTGTGTCAATGTCTGTGGGGTGGGGGGTGGGTGGGTGGGGTGGAGGTACATCCATCTTTCCTAAGTAAATAAATTAAAATAAATGGAAGGGACTGAATTTTAAGGGGCAATCTCGTCACCGAAATAAATAAAAATAATAAAAGACAACGTAGGCCTACATTTTGTATTAACTTGACATGTGTAATTGATACTTGAGCAACTGGTCCACATAGGGCTACCTGAAGCAAATCCTGAAAACATTCTAGTTTTTTTCCCCATTTATCCGGAATGTCCCCATGCTCAGCTAGTCACGCAGTACAACTTAGCCTTTTTAAGACGAAGTGCATCAACAGCTGTTCAAACAGTACACTGTACAGTGTGCATGTAGGCATACTGCATGCACATATGTATACATGCACACATGCATATTGCATACAGCGTGTATGGATGGATATGTTACCACTGTATGTATTTTTGCATCAATGTATTAATGCCTGTAAATGTCTGGAAAATAATACTTTCGGTGTCCTAGCTCTCAACGCTGTCTTTATTTTTTAAACTGAAGACATTTCAATGCACGTAGCTCACGGTTCATGTGTATGCAAGTTTATGTTTAACCACGTTATTAGGACCATGCTGCCCTCATTGTTGAAAATGCTTGCTCTCTGTGATAGACAGAACTGACACATGGTGTGTTCCCAGTAGATATCAGATAGATAGATTTTTCTAAGATATCAACAGTTTCGCTGGCATTTGGTTTGGCGTTCTGAGAATGAGGTTACGAGACTAGACTATAACCACACCCACTTTCACTGATATTGTAAACACCTTGTTCTGCAGCACTTCTACCAAACAGAACGCACTTCACTCCGATGGTGCAAGATTTGCATCACCTAACACAAACGAGGCGTTTGTATGTTTATTTTCACATGATTTACTATCAGAGGAACAGGATGGATTAATTACCCAGAAAAAAAAGTACTGGAATTTTGCGTTGCGTATGCTTGTGTGGTGAGCTATAGGAATTTATGAGTCATGTTGCATATTTTATACCATGGTAGAGCGCCTATCTGACAACAAGTAAGGTCTAAATCATGACGTTATTAGGACGTCTGCTCTACCTCACGTGGGTAGCCAGACATCGTCCCCAAAAGGAGATAAATAATACAACCCGGAGCGCTGCCCCGCTGACTCGTCAGTGGAACTGTTTCAGCTGCACACGCAGGTCGGTAAAGTTTTCACAACTTAACAAACTGGGGTCGGATTTTTCTAATCAACTCCAGCAATGAGCCTAGGTTAGAGCCTAAAACATCGAATCTGTCAGCATGGGAGATTATTATGAGTCGTGTCAGGATGTAGGCTAGTCTTTGTTCATGTTCATAGTTATGTTTAATACTTTTGAGCAGTGGACGCAGTTGTGGCGTTGCAGCGGCGTGGTTTCACTTTAACCTAAACGTTGGCGCCACACATATTGTTCGACTCTTTGGAACCAGTTTTAATAGGTCGTAATGTTTTTGTCATAGGCTACTTTGTCAAACTTCGTATTAATCTCCGCAAACCGTGAATGATTATTGTTTTATTATTTTTTTATGTAGGCTTATCATGCTTTTATTTTGGATTGCTGCATACATACAGAACGCAGTCTATATCTAACTTATAGGAAAAAAGAATAAGTAGGAAAAAAAAAAAAGTAGGAATGTAATAACAGCTCGCTCTGCCGTTCTGATCATTGTATCGATCTATGTCTAGGGAATTCTTTTCTAGTTTTTTCAATCAGTCTTTTTATTTTTTCTTCCATAGTGTGGTAGGCCTACTCAATTCCTTTTTAAAAACCGGGATCCCACACAAGTGATGAGCTGACAACTAATTCTGGCTATTTTTTTGTTGCTTTGACCAACAGATGAGCTGCCACGGCTGACCCCCTACTCCCCCCCCCCCTCACCCCTTCCCCTCCCCCCACTACAATTGGTGCCATGCAAGCAGAAGGGCAAGGGAAGTTGTGAGGAAAAGGGAAATGTGCAGGGCTGGTGTTTGACATCTGGTGGTTTTTTTTCTCACACTATGAGAAGAACAAAACAGTCACTTGCACATTGCGTCGAGAACTTCATCAGGGAAGCCATTGCGCTCATGAGACTGACCCAGGGTTGCTGGACTAGACAACCAACTTGAAAACCAATAGAAAATGGCTCCAAACCAATTTCAAGAACACACATGTACTATTCCCAAACCAATTGTAAGAAAGCAGAGGCAGACATGGTAGTAACTATTCCTCTATAGTGGCATCCAGGGAAGACGAGAACCAGGGAAACCATAAAAACAGAGAAAGCAAAGCATCCCACAGAGTCAAGTAGCTGAAGCATAAAAGATGTATATCAATTTCCGCCGAATCAGCAAGTGCCGATGCGTGCATCTGTTGGTGGCCAGCCTGGTCCTGTACGTGATGCTGGTGGGCTTGGAGCCATTGGACCACCACGCCGTCAGCCACGTGCGCTCGTTCGGCTACCGCTACCTCGTCAACAAGTTTGACTTCAACGCCACCTTCCGCATCGCCGCCTACCGGCGCCACGGCGGCCCCGAGACGGGTCATGATGGCGGCGGGACGACCGGCTTCCCTTACCTCATCAACCACCCGGACAAATGTGATGGCGGCGGCGGCGGGGGTGGAGGGTGGGGCCGAGTGCTCCTGCTCCTGTTTGTCAAATCGTCGCCCGAGAACTCTGCGCAGCGCCGGGCGATCCGGGATACGTGGGGCAACGAGACTTTCGTGCCGGGCCGGCGGGGCGAGCGTGTGCGCGTGCTGTTCGTCCTAGGCGCGCACCCTGACCCGGGCCAGCGGCTTCGGGTTCAGGAGGACCTGCTCCGTGAGGACCGGGCTCACGGGGACCTGATCCAGCAGGACTTCGCCGACACCTTCCACAACCTCACGGCCAAGCTGGTGCTGCAGTTCCAGTGGGCCCGCCACCACTGCCCCGACGCGCGCTTCCTCATGTCGGCCGACGACGACGTCTTTGTGCACGTGCCCAACCTGCTGAGGTACCTGCGGGGCCTGCTGGACTCGCCGAGCGGCGGGCGAGACTTGTGGGTGGGCCACGTTCACAGAGGGGCGCCCCCCAACCGCCGGAAGAGCAGCAAATACTACGTCTCTCGGGAGCTGTACCCCTTGCCCTGCTACCCGGACTACACGGCTGGCGCGGGCTACGTGGTCTCCGGGGATGTGGCCGCCAAGATCTACGGGGCCACTTTGGTGCTCCGCTCCTCCATGTACATCGACGACGTGTTCATGGGGATGTGCGCCAGCGTGGCAGGGGTTTCCCCCCTGGACCACGCCTACTTTTCAGGTGAGGGGAAGGCACAGCGCCACCCGTGCATTTTCGACCAAATGATCACGTCGCACGGCCACGAGACAGACATGTACGCACTGTGGCGCGCCACGGCCGAGCGCGAGCTAGCCCGGTCGGCCCCGGGGCCGCTGGGGGATACGTACTGCGTGGCGGTGAGGGCCGCGCTGCTCTGCCGGCCCCACTATCGGGACACTTATTCATGCATGGCAGCCTTTATGTGAGTAGGTGGACCTCTGGGGCAGCTATAACATTAGCATCCGATCATAAAAATATCATGTGTCCAAATAAGTCAGAAGGAATTGCTGCACTTGAAAGTTGAACTACTACAATTATCATCTAATGTTTTTTTTTATTCATTCATAGTTTTTTTTTTCCGGCTTTACAATTATTTGCTGTTATGTTCTCCCCGTTGAATTAAAGACCAAAATGAGGACCTCCGAAACAATGTGTTTTTGTTTGTTGTTGTCCTTATCTTGTGGGAGGTAGCAGCAACGATGTGACAGTTGCTGCTTTGATTTTTTTGATTTTCCACACTAATTAAACCCCCAAACGAGTGGGCCGGTGTGGGAAGCTACTATGGCCCCGTCCACACGAAGCCGAAACGGGCAAAATTGTTCTATAATGTCTCGCTGCGGCTTGTAGGACATGGACATCCAACGTCCAAGTGCTGTCACGTGATTCCACTTGCCACCTCCACTGACGTCGGCTAATGACTGAAACAACCTAATTGTGATTGCAAAAACATGCGTTTGTGAAATGTGTTTTTGATGGTTCCACTCCTTAAAGGGGACCTATTATGCTTATTCCACTTTTATGACCTATAACGTTGTTATAATGATTGATAGTCATGTTTAATCATACCAAAGTGTCAAATAATGACGTACATGCATTTCGACGTATTCCCTACTGACCGTCTGGGTTGGCTGTGCAGAGCGCTAAACACCCGGGACAACGTTTGCGATTCACTTGTTTACATTTCCGGGAAATCATCTACGTAGATGCACTCCTGCCGCGCCCCCATATGCCTGGTCAAATCTGCCCGCGTGCACGCTTCAAGGAATGTAACCAATCACAAGTTGGGTTGGCAGGAGGGGGGCGAGGGGGCGGAGAAGGACGAAACCGAGCGTTGACAGAGAATACTGAAAGCGCCCAGATAAGAGGAAGAGTTTCCCGAAAATCAGCATCGTTTTTTGTGCATGGTTAAACATGACTATCAATCATTATAACAACGTTTATAGGTCATAAAAGTTGAAAAAGCATAGTAGGTCCCCTTTAAGCTAACGTATTTATCCACGATAGCAGACACTTTAAATAATAAGCAATAACATGCAACTTATTTATCTCAACGAAATTTCAAATAGTCAACTAGATACATACAAATATATATAAAGGAAAATATACGAAAATAAAATGGCTAAAGTTAATGCAAAATGATGATGTACTCGAGTACAAACAGTCTACTCTCATTATCAGTCTATTATCTTCTACAGCATGACATAACACATCACAGGGAGTGGTAGTGCTCCACTTTGTACAACCGTAACAATGGTCTACAAAAACTGTGTGTGTGTTTGTGCAGTCATTGCAGACGGTTTGCTCATTTCAGGGAGGAGGGCAGAGAGATTGCAAGAGGAACTCTACCACCTATCTTCAGTATCTAGAGGAAGCGCAAAGTGTCCGAAACGGAGGAGACATAATATTTGTAATTTCTTTGTCTTTATTTTTTATTGGTTTGTTTGTAGAGAAGAGCAGAAAATAAATTTGATAATAATGGATACTAATTCCAAGAAACATATTATTTGAATCGAAATGAAATCATATATTGATGGTTATTAAGCAAACAATATACACCGTAATAAATTAAAATGCAGACTTCACATTTAAGAAAGACTACTGGAAGTTAATTTCTGAATCGACATAAGTTGAGCCTCTTTTTTTCACATGTGAATTGGGATTCTCACTGTTGGCCCAACCTCATTGAAATCAATACGACAAGAACGCATTGGAGCGCTTGTTGGGGATACTAAATCATCAAAATCTTATAAACATTTTTTTTTTATTCGAGGGTGACAACGAAGTGTAAAACAATGCGCCATTTCCTATTTATTGTATCAGTTTCAGTGTGGAGAAACTGTGTTCCTAAGAGGCTGAGCTTACAGGAAGGGTTACAGAAATCTTGCACAGTCTAAAGAGCGCAAGGGAAAGTTCCCTGTTCTAGTGTTCTTTCCTCATTTCATGACAGCTGCTATAACCTCAGATGAACCTCACACCCAGAGGTCCACGGTGCAATGTTTTTTTTCACCACTTGGATGCTGACGGCGTTACCCGCCTATATTTTTTTCCCCTTGGCGGCCCTCAGTCAAATTTTGGGTTCCTAAATTGGCCCTCAGCTGTCAAAACTTTGAGAACCCCTGTTGTAGACCAACTTCGGAAAACTGTAGTTCCACCGTAGAAACGCTAGAGGTCAGCAATACTCTCGTCGCGCAATGACGTCGGTTAGGAAAAGTGGGAAAAGTGTCGTCACGTGACAGCACTTGGACATTGGATGTCCATGTCCTACAGGCTGCAGCGAGACCTATTGTTTCGATCTATCCGGTTTCGGAGTACCTCCGTAATGCCCCGTTTACACCATCCCGCTAATGGCCGCTAATGGCCGATGTGGAAGTCGGGGTGATTCGGGTGACATCGGGCTAAAAATGTATGATCGGGTCAATTTATCGGGGTAGCATTTACACATACCCGATGTTATAACGATAACATAACGATGTATGCCAGGGAAGACACCCGAAGTGCGTTTGGCGTCATTTGACGTCATTTCGAATGACGCCAAACACGTCAAATGACGCGTTTGGCGTCATTTGGCGTCATTTCGGGAGAGGGCAAAGGGGAGACTGGTTTAGACTGATATTTATTTATATATTTATTTATATTACAATAGCGATTTTATAATAATAGAACGCCGGTTCTAAATGGGCGAAGTACCCTGTAATTATAAAAGTAGGACATCCATCCATCACCCCCTATTTATACACAAGTGGCAGATTGAGGGCCTTCCTTAACACAATCTGGTCACTCACAATCGTTATTTGTCTAGGGTTCTCGAGGGTCTTTCGTGTGTTGAGGTTGCCGATATAAAGACGATAAAACACGACAAAGCGCGGAAGATTAACGAATATAGCCGATGTGCCCAGGAAAATTCCCGAACGATTTGCGATGTCTTACGTTATACTCCCGTTCTATTCCCGATTATAGCCGATTAGCCCATAGCAACGCCTGGTAATCGATTCTACCCCGATTGACCCAAAATTAACAAGCATGTTCGTTCTTTGCCGATGTTGCCCGTTGTTGCCCGATCATTGAGCATTTCTTCCCGTTTCTTCCCGTTGTCTAACGATGTTCCCGGGAAGAGTAACGGTGTTTCCCGATGCAACCACGCTATTTGCCGATGTTATAACGATAGCTGCTGATTTAGCCATCGGGCACCATCGGGGCCCACTATTGGGTAGGTGTAAACAGGGCATAAAGACTGTGTCAAGCGAAACCGGGTAGATCTGTAAAAACGCTGTAGTACACATTCCAGGCCCATAAGGGGCCTTTCTGCTACAGAAATCCAGAAGAAAAATATATAAGAAGAAGAGGCGACCATGCGCATAAAGGGTGACCGCGGGCTTAACAGTCATTGGCTAGAGGGTCGAGGGGTGGGGCGATGGCGTCATGGTTTACGGTTTCAGTCGGTATCAGGCGTCCACACGATTCCAAAACGAAACTGGGTCGATTTGAAACCACCTCCGAGGGTGGTTTCAGAAGTTTACGGTTTCGGTCAGCGGATTCGCCGGCTTCTTGTGGACGGAAGGTCAAACCGTACAAGACCTTTGTGGTTTCGCCATGAAATAGGCTTTGTGTGGACGGGGCCTATGTTTAGCCTCTTTAACCCGAGCGCTCGGGTTTAAGAGGTGCTGTCACGTTAAAATTGTACCGGCCTACGTCTTCGTTTGTTTACATCCTGACAACCTGCCCGGCAACAGACGACGCGATGCAGAAAACATGTTTCCAAACGACGAAATAACATAATACAGATAGCGGATCGCTATCTGTATTATGATAGATAGCGATAACACTTGTTTTTACTTTATATTTGTATTGTATTTAATTGTTTAATCGAAACAATAAAAAAAATTGCCTGCGAAACGGGCGATCGCGTCAAATGACAAATGTTTTGCCCGCAAAACGGGCGATCGCGTCAAATGACGTAGGAGGGTTCTTGAAACATAATACAGATAACGGATCGCTAGATAACACTTGTTTTTACTTTATATTTGTATTGTATTGAATTGTTTGATCGAATTTAGCTAGTAAACTGAGTGTTTTAAGCAGGTTTCATAGTCTAGAATGTTCAAGAACCTTCCTACGTGATTTGACGCGTCATTTGACGCGATCGCCCGTTTTGCGGGCACATTTTTTTATTGTTTCGGTTAAACAATTAAATACAATACAAATATAAAGTAAAAACAAGTGTTATCGCTATCTATCATCCCACTACCTCCTTCAGTCAACGGAGGTGGGAAGGCGTTGCTGACTGATGGGGGAGTAGTCTTTGCAGAGGCATCCGTCAGCCAATCAAATCGCTTCGCCGGGTTCTTCCCGCTACTTCCTGCTTGTTGCGATGCAAGATGACCCGCTTTCCCGCTTTCCAGTATCGTCAGAGCCCGAGTCGCGTCACAGTGCTTAAATTTGCAGACGCGATCTGATTGGATGACGGATCCGTCGCTGCCGAAAAAGTTGAACATTTTTCAACTTCTTGACTGAGCCGAAGGCTCCAATGGAACGGACGGATCCACAATGCATTGCACGTCCGTCCCCATTAAAGTCAATGGGGATCACGCAACGGACGGAGGTAGTGGGCACGGGGGCGGGGGCACCTCTTACGCCCCCGCCCCCGACCATGGACAACATCTCCCTGGTGCATACCCACGTAACGGGAAGAAGCTCGCTTAAAAGCCCATGATAATGTATCTACCTAAACAAAACACAATTCTAACACCAAGCAGCTGAATGAGCCCGTAGCAAAACACGCAAAACGTGCATGAGTGCATACTGGCCGCCGCCGATTTCGCTACTTCATGCCAGCCACACAACTATATGTCATATGAAAGCTGAGGCTCCACATATTCCAATGATATCACTCTCCGACGAAAACTCACTGAACTAGAAGAGCGGCGCCAAAGAAGAGCAAAACAAATAAACAAATACTTTTGATTGGCGAATGGTGGTTTTTTTGCTGTAACACGGGGAATTGGTTAGCCTAGCGATTTTTGTACTAGTTCTATGAACATCCTTACTGTACCGACAGCGATATATTGTTGCACTTCTTATGACAAATGTTTGTCTTTGGATAAAAGCGTCTGCTAAATGCCCTAAATGTAAATGAAGGCGAAAATTGAAAATTTACATTTCTTACTATTATCTAACTGAATTCACTCTGACACAGTAACATCTATGTTGATTCTAACACTTCTGCAGCCACCTCACAGATGTTACCTTCTTTTTTAAACCAACTTTATTCATATAGCCCTTGTTGTTGTGGAGGCGTACTCTATTCATTTTGGGCATGTCATTTCGGGCAGGAGGCCTGTGAAATAGGCCTTAACAGGCTCCCTACTCTTTAGAAGACTACTCTTTCACAACTTTTGTTTTTGTGAGTTTCTATTCTATTCTTTTTAAACTGAAATGCAGAAGAAAACTTGAGTCAACACTATACAAGACAGTGTAGAAAGATGTGTTGCTCTATATATAAATACAAGTTGACTTTCTGATGCTGTCTAGGCATATAAGTCAGGTCATGAGACCTGAGTAAAACCATTAAAACGCTGAGCATATCCCAGTGGTGGAAAATTAAGCATTATAGTTACCTATTTGTAAGACTCCTCTGTATCACGCAATACTACACATGATGCTAGCATTCAAAGTATCCCAGCAACTCTAGTTTTGGTGTCTGTACCACAGCAAAAATTGCTGTCTGTACCATAGCAAATATTACTCAGTATTATGAAAATGACTATTATTTAACGTCAGTCTGCATTATCAGTTTGAAACCTAAGAAAATATATGCCACTTGCAACCAACCGGCTACTATTGCAGTGATACATCCCTATGTCTGGGTCACTATAAGTGTAAGGACCAGGGTCTGAAATGAACGGGAGCACACTTGTCATTTCATCAAATCATTAAAAGAAAAGGATTCTTTGTTTAACTTCCACCCTGTTTCCCTCGGATGTACTTTTTCTTTGTCTGAAGCCGCTGCTTAGCCAGGGAGCGGAGTAATTATGACAAAGCCATGCATCATCGTCATCACAGGAGGTTCTTTGGGCAAAAAAGGGAAGAATGTCAGAGATTTATTGGCAAGCGTTTTCTCTCCGTCTCGTTCTCCGCAACCCCCACAGACCCCGCTTGACGTGGGAGTGCTCCATCTTTGTCTGGTGTATGGCTGTCTGCCCTCCCCAACCCCCCCCCCCCCCCCCCTCTCTCTCTCTCTCTCTCTCTCTCTCTCTCTCTCTCTCTCTCTCTTTGGAGCTGGGTGAGAATGCACACCAGTTGCACATTGACTAATCAATTTGCACAGTCATCACCACACACACTCAGAGAAAGAGATCTCTTGCATGGCAACATGGAGCACCAGATCCATGTAGCATTATATGCAAAATGACAATAAGCCTGTATTTGCAATCCCAACACCCTGCATCTTTTATGTTTGGACGAGGCCAGCAAAAGTCTGCTAGGCGGAGTTGACAGCTACTGAGGGGACGTGCTATCAAAGACATTGCTACAAATTTGCTTTTGACATCAGCATTGTGAATCTCACACCTTGATAACTGGGCCAAACCATAGGGCCAATCACTAGTGCTCATGTCTCACGCTCATGCTCTCTCTCAAGCTCTCTCTCACACTCTACCCTCTATCTCTCCCTAGTACTAGCTTTTCACCAAAACCATCTGACTCAGAAACCCCCCTGCCCACTCCTTTTTTATTTTACTAAGCACCAAGGTGCTAAGTAAAATCTCACTGGGACTTTATAATACCACTTGCAATGACTCTGTCTCTTTCTCTCTATACTTCCCCAATCTCACCATTGAATAGTAGGTTTCGGAGGTCAGACTAAAAAGGATTGTTTCTGTATTCCTTGGTACATAATGCTCTCTACTGGCTTTCTTTATGGCCGCTTACAGTCAACCCCAATTTCATGAAAATTGTGTCGAATTGCAACACATTGTTATATTTCAAACCTCATATTGTTAGGATATATCGTTAATGATCCTGCATGTAAAGAAATCAAGGCCCCGTTTACACGAAGGGAAAACGCAGATATTTCCACGCGGTTTGGCCTCTCATTTACACGAAAACGCTGTTTTTATCACAGAAAACGATCATTTCTAAAAACTCCGGCCAAAGTGGGGATTTCTGAAAACGCTGGTTATGTGTTGTCGTGTCAACGGGGAGAAACAGGGTTTTAGGTTCTGAAGCGTCACATTATGCGCCAGGAAATGCTTAACGTCATATGAGCCCCCTGTCTACAGTTAGTTTGTTACAGGAAGACGCTTGTGTTATTCGTTGTTGTTGATTCTGATTGGCTTGCATGGTTTTATCCTTCTCTCTACACTGCCACCCATAGGTTTGGCATAGTTATAATGGCGCTCGACGGCGTATTTATGCGGGTTGATGTAAACGACAACTTTTTTGAAAACGATGTTGTGTGCACAATGTTATTTTTGAAAACGGAGGGGGGGAAATATTCGTTTCTATAAATACCCTGCTATGGATAAACATGGCCCAAGTCTGTGGGAGTATGTGTGGATGATGGCTGGTTTAAGCGGCCTCACCTGAACCGAGTCAGACTGATTTGACTCTGGAGCTGGGTGAGAATGCACACCTGTTGCAAATTTGACGTACAGGTTAAACCAGTCATCACCTTACACACTCAGAGAAAGAGATCTCTTGCATGGCAACATGGAGCACCAGATTCATGTAGCAATATATGCAAAATGACAATAAGCCTGGATTTGCAATCCCAACACCCTGCATCTTTTATGTTTCGAGGAGGCAAGCAAAAGTCCCCTAGGTTGAGTTGACAGCTACTGAGGGGGCATGCAGTCATAGACATTGCTACAAATTTGCATTGAGAATCTCACACCTTGATAACAAACTACAGGGCCAACAACTTGTGGTAATCGCTTTCTCTCTCGCTGCTTTAATATAATAATACATTTCATTTATATTGCCCTTTTCATTCGAAAATCTCAATGGGCTACGGGTTAAAAGCAGTGTTGTTAAAAAAATAAAGATGTATATATTTATTTTAAAAATAAAAGGGGTTTAAAAACACCTAAGAGTGGGAGCCAAAAGTTTTCTTAAAAATATGTTTTAAGACCTTTTTAATACAATCAGTGGATTGTGGTGCCCTCAAGGTGTCAGGGAGGGCATTCCACAGGCGTGGGGCGGCAGCACTGAAGGCCCTATCTCCCATGGTCCTAAGTTTGGTTCTGGGTATGTGGAGGAGGTTAGAGTGAGTGGAGCGTAGGGAGTGTGTTGTGTTATGTTGGTTGAGAAATTCTTTGAGGTAGGGGGGGGCACGTCCATGGATAGATTGGTGTGTGAGGAGGGAAACCTTGTACTCAATCCTGGTGGAAACCGGAAGCCAGTGGAGTGAGTGGAGGATGGGGGTAATGTGCTCATGCTTGCGCACTCTCATCAGGATCCTAGCTGCAGAGTTTTGTATGTATTGGAGTCTCTGCAGGCTCTTACTAGGGATCCCGATGAGTAGTGCGTTACAGTAGTCCAGTCTGGAGGAGATAAAGGCATGAACTAGTTTTTCGGAGTCTGAGAGGGAGAGAATGGGGCGGAGTTTGGAAATGTTGCGGAGGTGATAGAAGGAGGTCTTGCAAAGGTGGTTGATATGGGATTCAAAAGTGAGTTGGGGGTCCATTTTTACACCAAGATTTGTGACTGTTGATGAGAGAGGGATATTTGAGCCAGAAAAGGTGATGCTGGTTATGGATGATGATTTGGTCTGGTGAGAGGTGCCGACCAGGATGGCTTTGGTTTTGGAGCTGTTGAGTTAGAGGAAATTGTGCTCCATCCATCCCTTTATCTCCTCCAGACACGTGGTGAGTTTTGATGGGGATGACGGTGATGTTAAAGGTGGGGTGGCAGCTGTGGTATTGACATAGAGCTGTGTGTCGTCGGCGTAGCAGTGAAAGGAAAAATGTATCGCTTTGAATGTACCGGGTTCAGGTTCCTGGGTTTGTGTTTTGTTTCTGTTTTTTTGTTTCGTGGTCACTTACCTGCGTCTGTTCGAGAGGCTCTCTTCGGTCTCTGCAGAAGGGACAACGTGCGTGGAACCCCCCTGGCTTGCTTCATGCATCACCTCAATCTGGCACATCACACACACACACGATTTGGGAATGTATTACAGGGTACAAATAGATATGGCAGCTGTTTGTCATTGATGTATTGTGTTACCATTTTAAAAGCAGATGTATGTGTGTGTGTGTGTGGCTAATCTGGCAAAGGTCACCTTGAGGCCTCCCTTTGCCTTGCGTATGTTCTTTTTCTTGTTGAGGTCTGCCTCGGCTGGCTGCTTGCTGCTGTTTGTGTTCTCTGACACTCTGCGGGCGAGAGCTACAACAGAGCGGAACATGAGTAATGTACGTAGTTGATGTTTGTTTTAAGAGCTTTTTCTCTCGAACAACCATTCGCTTTAATGGCTGATTGTGGCAATGGTTTCATTCATTCACAAAGTATTATTCATAAAGGATTTGGCTGGTTAATTTTTGACATTGTACAACTAGATTTCAATCACCCGTGATTTTGATGCAACCCATCCCCTCTTGCGGTGTAGACGCATTCCGACATTGTGTGGTTAGCAGCACCCAAAGGAGGAGCTTGATCTTGTCCTACCCAAGTAAGTGCATAATGAACTGCCCTGGCTAGGAATTTTTCTCCAATTGTGCCAACAAACAAGGACAAACCTAACTGACGGTTCTGAGCCAGGGCAGCTCATAACGCACTTACTTGGGTAGAACAAAACAAAGACACAGCTATGTGAGCTGCTAAATACTGATGTATTTAATCTATGTCAAGGCAACTACACATTTCCTTTTACGCCCACACAGCCCAAAGGGGTGTAACCCAGGGTCTCAACAAATCAAGGCACGATCCTTTGAGTGTAATATAGAACATGCCCCACATGGTCTCATGAGAAAATTAGGTAGCTTACACTGTGGGGCCACTGGGGTCCTGGATTGGTTCTTTAGGGGGGGTCTCTTAGGGGAAGACTCGGGCCGCGGGGCCACGGGCTGCACAGGCCTGGTCTGTTTGGCCGACAGCTTCTTTAGACTAACGTGTCGCTTCTCGAACATCTCTTGGACGTCCTCCAGTCTCTTCAAGGCCTTCAGCACACTGGCCTGAGGTGTGTGAGATGGTATGTCAATACATATATGCAGTTGGGAAATATTTTGGTATTTTGGTTCATGTGTTTCGTATCGCTATGATTCTTTAAATCGTTCTTCAAACCATATATATATACAAGCTGTGTATATATGCATGTAGCCAAATCCAGATTTTGGGCTGAAAACACTGTAGGGGACCTTCATTCCCTGAACGTCAGGTGGCTGAGGTTTTCGTTTGCTACCTTGATGTCTTCTGAGAGCACCATCTCGTACTGGTTGTGGATGTTCCGGAGCTCTGTCAGCTGCTTCTCGTTGGCTGTCTCCTGGAAGCGCTCGATGTCCACCAGCCCTGACTCCGCCCCTTCTTGCAACTGACACTTGTCCACGGCCTGGGACGCCAGCAGGAAAACACCGGCCTCACACCACTGGTTCACCTGGACAGGTGAGAGGGAGGGAGAGACGAAGATTAGTTATATGGCAAGTTTTTTTATTTATTTTTTATCTAGTTTAAATTGTTCTTCCAATATATTACAATTAATTATTTAATTATTAATTATATTCACCTCCTTTTAGTTTCTAGTTGCTTCTACGTAATAAATGAAAAAATTTGAGTCAGTCCTTTATAGCCAACCAATATTTGTTAATTGATGAATTATATATGATATATGTTTATTATATATGTTAGTAGGCGGAGTGATGCATAATTCACATCCAAAAGCTCACAACAGTTTCATGACCCCATGGCTCTGCAACACGACAACATGAAGGAGTTCAACTGGGAGGAGAAGTTGTTTGCCCCCCCCTCACACACAAACCCAACGAAATGCAAGAACGCTACAGTTACGCTGTAGCGTAACTCCTCCCAACCTTATCGATGCCCCGGTGGATCTGCAGCGACTTGGACAAGACGTCCGTCTTCTTGCGGGCCTCGTTGCTGAAGTCATCGCAGACGCGTCGCAGCTCCACGCACTTGGGCCTGATGGAGTCTACGGCGTAGTGGTTGCTCTGGATCAGCTGGTCGCCGTGGGAGGCGTGGAGGTGGGCCTCCTCCACCGTGGCCTGGTTCGGGGGACACACGGGGACATGGTGACAAGGCGGTGACATGGGCGGGTTGATAGGTGTGATAGGCTCAGTATGGAGGTGAGAGGACAAATACCAAGTGTTGTGTTGTGTGCGTGTGGGCAACTATAAACATTTACATGTCTCTGTGAATAGCGTGTTCTGCCTATTTGGTCATCAGGGTAGGGATTTGGGTATGTTTGCATTTCCCCATGCACGAGGGAAAAGGGTCCGTGCTTGTTCGGTGTGTGTGTGCGTGTGTTTGCTCGCAGTTCTGTTGAGCAAAGAATGGGAGTGTGCACGTGTGTGCCCATGTGTGCACGTGTGTGCCCATGTGTAAACGTATGGGCATACGCTTGCTTGTCCGACTGCTTGTGCGCGTGTGTATGTGTCTCAGTACCTTGGCCTTTTCTTCTAAAGACTTCAGTTCCTTCAGCAGATATTCCACTCTTGCCACACAATCCCCGTTATCTGTAAGGCCATTAAGCGCTTCCAATAAACTGTCCAAGGATAATTTGACCTGGATGTAAGAAAAAGAGGAAAGCAGGAGAGGCAAAAAGAAAATAAGGAAAAGTTAACTTTCTGCAACTGAAATGTGCCAACATGCTCTTAACCATAATGAACTCAAATCATTGTCAGCTGAATTGCATGCAGAATTGCATGCTGATAATATATCATTGTTAAAAAGTATACATCATTACTGTTCTAGCATTAACCAACGCTGACAGGGATGGAAATGAAAGCTGCTCTGTCAAAATATTTATTCAAGCCGTCATGGCTGGAGTCGTTGGGTAACTACTGAGTAGGTGTGGTTATTGCTTGCCTCACCTGGCCCGATTCAAACTGGTTATACTCTGGCCATGCGGCTCAATACACTAACCACCACACGATTTAGAATGTCAGAAAAAGTAAGTATGTCACAATACATAGTATGGCAAATGCTGCATGCCAAAAATACCAGGATTTTGAGTATACATCTGCAGTATGTAAGCTATAGATATATATACTAACTAGTTATCGCATTCGGCTTCTAAGCATGCATCAACAATGCCTCCATCTTGTGGCAACCGATGTGTGTCATAGGTAATGATGGGTTCAAATAACAATCTTTTTTTGGCTATTCTACCAAACAATCCTCTGCGCAGCAGAGGATACGTCACATCGACGCGGTCGATGGGTGGCACTACAGGTGTGCTAATCAGTTGCACCAACTGTAGTATGTCCCAATTGTATGCATGCTGTTCGCCACACTACGTACTTTGTAAAGGTAGCTGCAATACGTGCTAAAAAGTAAGTAAGTAAAAAGAAAAAGTGTGTGATTTGGAACACAGCCAGAGTTTCGGTTAGGCTGCAAACCTGTTGTGCATTGAGCAATCAATGAACACAGGTTGGACTAACCATACACACTCAGGAGATCTGCTCTGTGAATTATTTTTCTATAAACTCTTCAATAATTCAGACCACACACTACAAGTCACCCTACAACTCTTGCCAATTACGAGTTTATTTGCTGCCTTTGAACTGTTTATTATAATTGTGTGCGTAGTGGATAATGCCTCAATGCTCTCTGTATGGTTATCTTATGTTTTAGATCCTGTTATCACCTTAAGTAATGCACTGCTATGGAACCCGATATGTGTACTCAAGTTTCAAACGGCACTGAAATCTGTCACATGCCCTTGCTGAGACGAGTACAGCATTAGCCTGAAGAAGTCAAATGAGGTAGAACTGGAAAAACATTGAAACCTTGATTACAATTCTCGAGTTCTGTTCCCTCCTTTTGTATCTTGCCCACAATGTTGAACTCTGTTCGCAGTTTCACTAACATTCCCTTGGAATAGAAACTCTACTTAGTTTCAATAAGACACTTGTTTCGGTAGTAATGGCTATGGACAGAGGGAAGGCAGAGTGGTCACGCGCAAAGTGTTAAAATAATGAATGCAGACTTTCACCTCTCTGTAGTCCTGTTCAAAGTGTCGCAACTGCAAACACTGTTCCAGTTTCAGATGGTGTTTTGACCAGAACTGCTCAAAGGCATTTTCTGTCTCGTCCAGCTGGGCTAACAGCCTAGAAAAAGACATACACGTATACACATACACACACACACACACACACACACACACACACACACACACACACACACACACACACACACACACACACACACACACACACACACACCCAAGCACACAAACACACAGTGGTGAAACAACATAAAGGAGTAAAAATATAAAATATACAAATATTTTATGTGAAACCACTCTCTATTTATACTAGATTGAATTTAGCTTTCAGTATTCAGGACCATCAGTGCTTAGAACAAATAAATGGCAGATAATAAGCAGTCTTTCTGCTGACTGGAACATCCTTAGAACTAATCCCAGGAACAATAGCAAAGTCAAATAATTAGTAACCACACACAGTCTGGGTATGTCTGAGTCAACCATTAGGTGGCCCAAAGTATCCAGTGGTCTACATTGTGTGTGCTGCAGGCTGGCTGGTTGTATAAATGGCAAAAACACATGGCAGCACTTTTGCAATGTGTAATGGTTTAGCTGTGGTTTCTTTTTGCGATAGAGAAAAACACCCTTCAGGGTCCCTTACCTTTCTACGGTGGTCTGGTTCTCTATTTCGTCTGGGTTGAGTTTGTGGCTCTCTGATTTGGCCGACTGTTCCTTTATACAACCTAGCAATGTCGTTCCCTGCTTTAGTGCTAGTTTCAATTCATCCTACACAAAAAGAACGAAAGAAAACATAGGGTTATCATGTCATTTCTTGCACACAAGTCACACAATGTACATGAAGTAATGTAAGTTTAATCCAGTCTCTACTAGTAGTTGTATGCATGCATGTACACACATTGCACACACAGGCAATGTTACATGCAATTCTTAGTCAAAAACATTGATAGACACTCAAATAATTCCACATACATTCTCTATTGACATGAATGACCACCATCGTTTTTTGTGCATAAAATGTGCATGTGCTTGCGCACGTGCGTACATATCTATGTGCACATGTGTGTGTGCCTTCATGTGTGCTTTCGTTTGTGCATGTCTGCTTATGTGTGTGTGTGGGCCGGCCTGAGTGGGTCTGTGTGTGTGTGGGGCCTTCAATGCACCTTGAGCGTGGTGTGTTTCTCGGTGTGTGCGGTCAGGAGCTCCTTGGTGCACGGTACGTCATTGGGCAGCTCTGTTTCGGCCAGGTCCGTGCCAAACTTCTGCAGCATCTTGGCTGTGGTCTTCACCGTCACTGCAAAGTTCTCGATAGCCTGCGTCAGGTTGGAGTCTGAGGTCAATTTAAATCCTGTCTCTTATGAACCAGAAAGGCTTTTTCAATGAGGCTGCCGGTCACATTGAACAAGCCTGCCCATTAGTCAATTTCAAAATCCTAAACATTCCATGTCTGTAGATAGTGTTGATTTTCATGAATGCCTTTTGATTATTGATGTTTCACTGTCAGCCTGCAGTCAGTAGACCTGAGAAATTGGGCTATAATTGTGTTTTTCCTTCATTGGGGAATAGCAGTGCACCCCAACAAAGACTCATTGTGGTGGACATGCACTTATCTTGGACTCACCGTGCGGTGGTGGATCCACTGACTGTGGCAGTAGTCCAGACTTCCTCCGAGCTCACAGGTCAGCTGGCACTTATCCACATAGCCGTGCAGGTCTGACAGCGAGTTGAGCATTACGATCTGCAATTCACACACACACACACACACACATGAACACAAGCACGCACGCACGCACACACGCACACACACACACACACACACACACACACACAAACACACATACACACACACACACATGAACACGCGCACACAAACGCACAGAAGCTTATCAAACAATCTGTCAATAACTGTCAAAACATTGGTATTTAGTTAAGATCGGCCTATAAAAAAGAACATATAAAATGATTAATCTCAAAGGTAAAGCATACAAACGCATTATATGAAATTGATGATTGATATAGCGTTACCAGACAATCGTTCTTTTTTTGTAAAACAAATTAGCCTTTGTCCCAAACTTATAGATTTGGCGTATTATCCAGAAAGATAGAGAGCAGATGCTATAAATGTCAGCTCATTGGTATCTTTATTTTTTGTGTCATTTATTTTTTTCACATATTTTAGCAAATGCCACCACAAAGGTGTACTTTGTGTGGCTGATTATTAAAACTTGACGAGTCATTAAGTTGGGAATGGGTTTTGCAAGGGGAAGAACGAAGAAAGGCGGTATACATGCAATTCATTTAATTGAGTTTTAAATACAGGATTGGTAGCAAAACATGCTTACCGGTACCTTCATTTTAAAGTCGTCCCTGTGCATCTTGATGCCAATGTCGGCTATGGTTCTCTGCAGGAACCGGGACGGCCTCAACACCAGCACAAGCTGGAGATTCCCAGGAAACGCTCCCTTTGTAATACACAGGTCGGCCCGACGATTACAATCACGTCTCCTAAGCCGTCCATCCATCCATCCATCCATCCCTCCAGTTATTTATCCATCCATCTACCTATCCATCTATCTATTCATTCAAGTCTCCATTCACTTGTGTAATCATCTTTCTATCCACAGTATTTAACAATTTATCCATCAATTGATTTTTCCATCCATTCATTCTTCCTTCCTTCCATTTGGTCTACCATCCTAGTGTCGGAAGTATGAACATATAGAATGAATATTGATTATGGAAATATATAAAGCTGAAATGTGTGTGTGTGTGTGTGTGTGTGTGAGTGTGTTTGTGTGTGTGTGTGTGTGTGTGTGTGCGTGCGTGCTAGCGTGTGCGTGTGTGTGTGTGGTAGCAGAAGGATGCTTACAGCTATCCTTGTGAGGGAGGCCTTGACAGACGTCCACTTGTCCTTCCTTCTGTCAATGATGATCACGAAGCCGATGCTGGCGGCGTCCAGGCTGCAGACAGTTAGGAGGAATTGAGGACAATTACCCAACCCATGTTTGCAGTACTGACTCATAGAGAGAGACAGACAGACAGACAGACGTCCTTTTTAATAGATGACGTGATGCAAAGCCAATTAGAACATTCAAGTACAGGAGATGGATGGATGGATCGATGATGAACTGATGGATCTATGTTGGCGTTTTTGTTCATGCACTTGATACATTTCGGTTTGAAATGAAATCTTACCTGGGAATGCTTGTCAGATAGGTGACCACATTTAGGAAGTCCTCATCAGGCAGATCGGTAAAATCGGTGTACTCTGGGAACGTGATAATGGGGGCCCCATCTTTGCCCCGCCCTCCTACAAAAATACATATGAGGCAATACATATGTTTTTTTAAAGAAAAATCCCAGGGAAAAATATTGAAGACAGACATCAAACCCATAGAGATGAGGTTAACTAATGCGTCATTCCGTTTTTTTAATCCATGCTGTTTGCATACAGTACTCACTACAGGCCCGTCGCTATGGGCGGGCCATAGGGGGCCGGGCCCCCCCCCCCCCCCCACAATGCTTGTGCCCCCCCACTTGAGGCACAGAGGCACAAAAAAATATGTATATATGTTATATTATTATTTATATTATTAACGCTCCGTTCACTTGCAACTTCACAACTTCTGGCGGTGAATTATATTTGATAATTCACCGTTTTATATTTGATAATTCACCGTTGCCAAGTAAAATTGACCTAGGCCCGTCGCTATGGGCGGGCCATAGGGGGCCGGGCCCCCCCCCCCACAATGCTTGTGCCCCCCCACTTGAGGCACAGATCTCAAAAAAAGAAAAAAATATGTATATATGTTATATGTAAGGGATAATGCCCGACGAGGTGTCCATTATCAGGAATTAATGGACGATGTGGAGGCGTGAACCGTCAGACGCGAAGCGGAGGACGGTTAATTCCTGATAATGGACACCTGATAATGGACACCTCGAAGGGCATTATCCCGCTTATACCACGGTCACTTACCAACGGTGACCAAATTAAGACCATTCATTTATATTTTCATGCGTTTTACAATCTGAATATAAAGTTTTCCACAAAACATACATTTGTTCCCCTGGTTACGCCTGAGGGTCCGACTAATACCCGGAACCACCATTACACGCCCGTTGGGTTCTCATGCAACGGAAACGTTGTTCACTCCTCCAGTAATTAGGACGGACCATAGCTACGACTTTAGAACGGGAGGTAGCGGGAGGTATTATAGTCCGCTGAGCTTTGTTTTGTTTCCCGTTGCTATGGTTACTACTATTTTAGAGACGATACGCCAGCTAGCGCATTAATTGAGAACGGTAAACAGACAATTTGACGGAACTACTTGTCCAGGTGTCCGTATATCAGGAGTTAATGCACACCCTGCATCCAAACAGAATCGAGTATTCCCGCAGACCGTGGTATAATAGTATTTATACAACGGGGGGCCTAAATCCAGCGATCTGATTGGTTCCTAACTGTTGTATAATGAGCGTATACATAACTGCTATGACGCCCGATCATTTTGTGAAACTATCACTCCGCGCCTTGAAGTGGAAACCGTTACAACCGTTCTCTCGGAGGGACGCTAAAGTGTGTTGCATAGCGACCGTCGTGCATTTTGAAGGCAGCCAGGAGGGACTACTTTTTGGTAGTCTATAATAAAACGGCTACTTTGACTTTCTTGGTTTCTTTTTAAATGTAGTGTGTCTATGACTTTCGTTTCGCCATAACAGTAACCGTTGTATAAAAGCAATAGATCACTTCAGTCAGTGGCATGTGCTCATTATACCACTGTGAAGGGGGTCGCCGGTGTAAGTACCATATCGGCTCGGCTTCCAGATCGGCTCGGGGTCCCTCGTCTGCTGATTACGTTACACAATATCATTGGCTG
The DNA here is from genome assembly GCF_902167405.1 of Gadus morhua. Taxonomy (NCBI): domain Eukaryota; kingdom Metazoa; phylum Chordata; class Actinopteri; order Gadiformes; family Gadidae; genus Gadus; species Gadus morhua. The sequence continues at coordinate 21,706,310 of NC_044059.1, read as the reverse complement.
TACGCTTGAATGGGCGTACATTGTGATTGGCTGTATGTCGGACAGTTATGATTGGCTGTTTTGTGCTGTAGCTCTGGCTGTAGTCATAGCAACCACGAGGCAACAGCGAGCACATGTGTGAGCGCGAGTAGGTCTAGTTTCGGTTTGCGTTGCCAGATTGGGCATATGTCCCGTTTTTCCAGCCTAACGTGATTCTAAGTAGCCAAATCAGGCTGAAAATGTGCCCAATCTGGCAACACGGACGGCTTATCTTAACAGCCAAGATGATTCCGAGGGATGTTTTGTTTTGAGAAGAAAACTATCCATACAGATAGGTTGGGAATGGTCTATGTTCAAAATGAAAGATCATTACAGGCTCTTTAATTTAAGCCATAAAAAACCTTATTGCTGTAGATAGCTATTGTGTGACGTAATCAGCAGACGACGGACCCCGAGCCGATCTGGAAGCCGAGTCGATATGGTACTTACACCGGCCCTCCGCTGCGCGTCGGGGCCGGACAACGCCCCTTAACAGTGGTATAATGAGCACATACAGCCTGGCGTGATCTATTGCTTAATTATATTATTAACGCTCCGTTCACTTGCAACTTCACAACTTCTGGCGGTGAATTATATTTGATAATTCACTGTAATTCACACCAAGTATAATTCACACCAAGTATAATTGACCGCTGTCAAGGTAAACAAAGGCTTTTTTGCCTCTAATGGCGAGACCTTTTTTCTTTTTGGCCTTTTTTGGTAGGGCTCAAGCTCACCCAAAACTTGCCTTAGCCCACCCTATCATTTTGTCCTCAAATCTAATATTCTACCTTTTTTTTTTACACAAGCAATGAGAGAATAGATGCTGTACACTAATGAACAGGCACAAATGGGCTAGTGAAATCGAGCGCAACCTTCCTGCAGGAATCTCTAACCTCTGATTGGTGGGTGGGCGTCTCCTGTTTGACAAAACCAAAAAGGCAGCACGGGCACACTTACGCTAGTTTCTGCTGTTTTGTCTGTCAAAAGGCTTGCTAGTTTTTATCAGAAAATCCACGATTACCAGCTGTGTTGTAACATTACCAGCTAATAATAATAATAATCATTTTAAAACCGTGACATAATCTGTCTGATGACTATTAAATGACAGTTGACCACAAGGCGATTCTAACTATGCCCCCCCCCCCCCCCCTCAACAATCTTGCCCGGGGCGTAATTTGACCTAGAATCGCCACTGGGCAGGGGCTAGTAATTCTGCGTAACATGATAAGCATGATAAGGTGCAAGGAGCAGAAAAAGTTGACATGGGTGATGGGTGTTAATTTTCAGTTGAAAAAAGACGCAGGCATTATTTTATCAGCTGAGGGCGTATTCATTGCCATAACAACTGATCTAATCAACAAGTACCACATGTTCTAATACTATGCGGCTCATGAAAACGCCCTCAGCTTATAAAATTGATTTATTTTAATAAGTTAGAAAACTCGTAGAAAACTCATTTTCCACGTTGAAAAACGTCTCCTCAGAGCATCGGCGCGGTATGCTGCACAGACCCAGCTGATTCAGCTTGCTTTTGAAAAGGACCTAACTCACAAGTTTACGTCTGAGTGGAAGGATATGTTGATGAGGAGGTTCTAATGCAATGCTCAGCACTTTACATATTTGTACTACTATTTTAAGGCATAATATTTCTTTACTATTTTTTTTTTTTTAGGCATACAATGGCACTAAGTTAACGGTATAGTGTATGACGACATGAATGTAGTGAGTGAAAGAAATGTTGAATGTATTTTCTTTCTTTATTTATTATTTATTATGTTACCTTTTTAAATGAGACCAGTAGCCTACGTGAGTGCACTGAATTTCGTTGTACTTCTGTCCAATGACAAATAAATATATCCTATCCTATCCTAATGGCAATGCATATCTCTCTCTCTGTTAACTGCTTTTACACCTAATATGTTGTATAGTCCAGTGTTTTATGGATATATATTCATAGCATTGCTTCTATGTAATGTATTGCTTTAAATGATGAGGAATGATGTGATGTTGTAGGCTATAGGCTATAGGGTCATATTGCTGTTGGTTATGTTTAACGTGATGATTATGTGCTGCGCGAATAGAGGAAATATACATACTCTAGGCTAATAATAATTGTGCCCCCATATGCATTTGATATGCCCCCCTTAAGACTCAGGTCTGGTGACGGGTCTGACTCACTAGATGGCAGTATTGAGCTTATTCATATTGGCTTTCCAGAGGTTTGTGAAAGGATAAAGTCGGCCATTGAAATACATTGATGAAAAGACATCGGTCAAAAGTGGCAAGGGTTCTTTGAAGCATCAATATTTAAGTAAATAAAAAACTTTATTTCTACTTATGTCAGACAATATCCTTGAAACTGGGAAACTACATTATTTACAGCATCAATCTCTTTCAAATTTGTGTTATAATTTTTCTACCGTTTAATTCACACCTAAAGCCCATCTGCATTCCTGCAAGGTTGTCAGACAAACATTTGAAACCAGAAATGGGAGGGCCTTGGGGAATTTTCAAACTAAAATAATACTAAATGACCCCCCTAATAGCCGCCCGCCACTCATACAGTATAACACTCATTTTCCCACAAAGAAAAAATCGGAATACCCTCTTAAAGGTCTGTTTCGGATTGGCCCTTTGATTTTGGTCAGACGCAAGCACATACATAAAAGTTCACTGTATTCACAAGGGCCATATGGTCAACAGACTGGGCTTTTGCCATGTGGCAGTCCAGAAGCAAAGGAGGAAAATAAAGACTACCTTCCTAAAACACCCACACAAAGTGAAGCTATTGCGGAGGTTGAATCCGATAACAGGACACCAAATACACCATAATGTCATCAGGCGCTCTTTCCTGGTCTGTGTGTCTTGGACGCTGACACAATGCAAAGTCACACGTATCTCCACTCCGGAAAGAGATTTGCTGATACTTTTCTTGTGAACCACGGGTTTAACTGGAGTTGGGAATATTCCTAAACTGTGATACACTTCCTCTTCCACCCCCGCTGCCCTGACTACACTAACCTAGTTAACAATCAGAGCTTATTATATTTTATTCTACTTTGTTTAAGGAAGCCTGATTCTGATTGGCTGGGAGGACGGCATTAACCTGGCAGGTTGCCCGCTGATTTGTCGGTTCTACTTCTTGCTGACTGAGAACAGCGTCATCAAATAATAGATCAATACGCCGCTTGCATTTTCTTCCATCACAGAAATTCAAGCATTTAAAAAATAAACCTTGTTTAAAAAGTTTCTGAAATGTGTCTGAAATCTATCGGAGGGTCAGTCGATACATAATTCGCAAGCGAGATACAATATAGCAACTACATTATTAAACTAGTGATCAGATGCAGCCTTGTGTATGGAGTCAGAACAGTCTCATTATTCATGAATGCACAGAGAAGGATTCACAAATGTATTTTGTGATTTATACATAAATTACTCTCTTCTCACAAATACATTTCAATGCACACACAAATGGATATCGGCATGTATAAATGTAAAATAAATCCATAAACAAAAATAAGTTTCACAAACATAATTCTGATCCACACACAAATATGTGTTGTTTTAAATAAAGGTAATATAAATCCATAAATATATTAATTTAAAAAAGATTTGCAATTTTCATCAAAAATGTATTTGGATGTTGTTACATTTATGTACAAACTGTTAAACTTGAATTTACAAGACGCTTTTCATTTGTGAGCTTGTTTGCATTTGTGTGTGAAACTGTCTGCATTTATGTGTGGATTTTTGAGACTCTCCTGACGTCGCTAGATTCACAAATGCATTTTTTTCAACAAGGAACTCTCTGTAGCCAATCAGATGCCTCCCTCGTTTTCAGCCAATCACATGGCTGCAGTTCCGACCTCTGAGTCCAGCCTCCGAGCCTCCCGGTTCTCTGTCAAATGTCTACTCTATCGGAAAGAACATGTTTTTTTGAATGATCGTACATAACAATCTCTAGGTGGTGAAGAAGTGAATGCTGCGTCACGACACTTTTCCAATCTAATTTCGACTGGGTTTTGGGATTATCGGTGCCGTTAAAGTAGTAAACGGCACCGACGTAAAAACCCAGTCACAGCAGTCATGTGGTTGACTGAAAACGAGGGAGGCATCTGATTGGCTACAGAGACTTCCTTGTTGAAAAAAATGCATTTGTGAATCTAGCGACGTCAGGAGAGTCTCAAAAATCCACACATAAATACAGACCAGTTCCCACACAAATGCAAGTAAGTTCACAAATGAAAAACGTCTTGTAAATACAAGTTTAACAGTTTGTATATAAATGTTACAACATCCAAATACATTGTGATGAAAATTGCAAATATTTTTTTAATTAATATATTTATGGATTTATATTACATTTATTTAAAACAAGGTACATTTGTGTGTGGATTAGAAATGTGTTTGTGAAACTTATTTTTGTTTATGGATTTATTTTACATTTATACATACCGATATCCATTTATGTGTGCATTGAAATGTATTTGTGGGAAGAGAGTAATTTATATATAAATCACAAAATACATTTGTGAATCCTTCTCTGTGCATTCATTATTAATGAGACTGTTCTGACTCCATACTTGTGTGCTACCTGTAGAAACTAATTAGCTACAGCTGAGCTAACTTTATTCACTGTAGTTCTAACCATTGCAGCGTTTTTAAAAATGGACAAATTCATTGTCAATTTTTATGTATTCGGAGTAGGGAAGACATTTGAGGACTGGTTAAAGAGCGATGAGTACTACGGAATGACAAAATTCAAAAGACAAGGCCCCAAGGCAAAAGACATTTCACCGTTTACAATTTCGTTTCATCGATCGTAATTAAAGGGGACTTCTTTTTGAGGGAGATGAACTCAAACTGAGTATACATATAATAAGCATGCAATATGAATGAGAAAAAGTATTTGAATTGTTTCATTATGTTGGCAAGCAAAAAGTAGAATAAACGGGATAATCACCTCAAGGCAGGGCAACAAACAGTTTGATATGCTCGGCTCGTGGAAGGTAAGCCGTCCACGAGCCGGGCATATCAAACTGTTTATTGCCCTGCCTCTCGGTGATTATCCATTACATATTTAAGTGTAATATAATAACTGCTTTATATTATATCAGGTTATTGTTAACCCCTTTTTACCAATTGGCCACTAAAGTGGACTGTCATGCACCTCAGGGTAAGCGCCCAAATATGCGCTTAGTAATAGACCAATGCTTTGTGCACTTCATCCAGACTGATGTTAAGCTACTGGAAAACGATATGGCCCACAATGCACCACAATGTTGATGATTGTTGATGTATTTAAGAATTGATCTAACTTTTTTATGAGGGATGCTAATTGTAATCATAAATTGTGTACATTTTCTGTGAGGTGGCACAGAACACCTTACAGCTCACAACACAATATGTCAACAAGTGTGGCACAATCTCTTATCAGTAGCACTTATCAGAGTGGGTTGAAAGGAAAAAGAAAAAAACAGGCTTGTGTGTTGTATCCTGGAGAGCCAAGACTATCTGCCTGGCCACGATCAACAGTACCGGGCAATGAAAACCTCAAGTGTGACATCTGATCTAAATATAGGCAGAGAGTCCTACGAGCACGTGCACTCAGAGAGAGAGGAACCATCCGCCTCTAGTGATTGTCACGTACCTGACAGCATGGCAAACTGGCGATGCAGCTGCTCGATGATGTCCATAGCCAGCAGGGGCCTGATCTCCTGCTGCATGATCTCATCTGAGAGAGAGAGAGAGAGAGAGAGAGAGAGAGAGAGAGAGAGAGAGAGAGAGAGGTTAACACCATGCTAACATATGCTCAAGCTCCACAAACACAGATGGGATCGATGATTGTCTTGCTACTGCTGTGATTTACCACAATACAATTAGCAGGGTTAGCAAAACTTAAAGGACCATAGCAGTCTGGGTGATCAAACCATCGTCACTGTCTCCCATGGCTTCATTGTACATCCATTACCAATATCATTTGGCAAAACTACTTCCATGTACTGATTCCGTTGAAGGGCATTTTGCCTTGTAAATTGGTAACGGAAATCTCACTGAAGCCAGGAGAGACAAATACGATAGTTGGACCACCCGGATTGGCATTTTCCTTGAAGTTCATGATGTCCTTCTCATCAATACACAGTGTTGGAAGCGTGGTCTGTAGGCCTACTCTCAAAGAAGAAGAAGTAATAGACAGGGCAAAAACGGGTATAACTAATTTGTATCAGTCTCTATCAAAGTATCACATATCCAATGGGATTCAAAAGCACACAAAAGGACAATGCGATGACGTACATAATAGATATTGATAAGCAGAGTTGACCAACTCTGGCTGCTGGGAGACGTTAACTTAATCTTCATAATCATTTCTCACAGTGAACAGAGAACCATAGCATCCAAACAACACAACTGATTCAGTAGGCCCGATAAAACGTTTTGTTCAACAGATACTGTTTACATTTACATCAGGACAACTCTTGATATATATGGCAATGATAAATGTGCTTTATTGTAACATTTATTTGGAAGATATAATAAAAGCAGTGAAACAAGATACTTCTACAACCGATAGCTGAGGTTTGGCTTGGGCTTGATAAATTCATAAAAGTGCAGCCGTTGCAACAGGGCTTAATGAAGGTGAGTTAGTGCTGGATATTAGCGCCTGGCAAATGTGAGGCCGTAATTTTTGGGTGTAGGCTTTATAGTACAGCAGCGGATACGTTGCTACATGACTCTTTGCTGCTCCTAGATAGGGAGCAAGTCAATACCTTCCATAAAAGGCAATATAGTCACCTGCCATATGGTGAGCCCAGGCATTCTTCAGTGTTCATGGGAGTATGATGAACTTTTGTGTGGTGAGTCACAACCCACTTTATATAGTTACAGTAATAAGCTATGATCTACCATCAAAAACACGCATTTCCATGTGGTTTTGGTACATGTAGGGAAATCTTATTTCTTTGTGTGTGTTCTTCTCTTTTCTTTATTCCTCTGCATAAAAAACAACCTTCTTAAAAATTCTGTTCAGGATTTAAAATCAGGCACATAAGAAATAAAAGCTAGAAATACAACCCTGTTCTTGCGTGGGTGTGTTCTTATGGGATAACTTTATGATTATAAAGATGAGTATGACCAGCCTTGTTTGTGTGTGTGTGTGTGTGTGTGTATGTGTGTGTGTGTGTGTGTGTGTGTGTGTGTGTGTGTGTGTGTGTGTGTGTGTGTGTGTGTGTGTGTGTGTGTGTGCGTGTGTGCGTGTGTGTGTGTGCACGTATGAGTGTGTGTGTGTGTGTGTGTTTGCGTCTGCGTGTGTGTGTTACGAGCGACTCTACCCTCCTCTATTAATCACAGGGTCATCCTAAACCCTGAGGCACGGACTAGTTTTCAAGGAACACTGCCTCTCTCTGTGGCGGCACATGAAGGAACCGATGGAGTACATACCATGAATACATTAGAAGAACCAACCACATTTTTACTCCCTTAAGTAACAAGAGGAAGGGGGCAGGACCATCAATTTAACATTGGTGAATGAAGTTATAAGCATGATTATATAGTACAAGCATAGGGGTTAGGGGTAGGGGTAGTGGGCTAGTGTTATTTTTTGGTATTCTGGCTCACTTCTTGTTAGTTAACGTTACTCTGCCTTCTCCAATCCTTGGCAGTGCGTTAAGGGTGGTGTTTATTAAATACATTAGCAGGGACAGGTAATGTACCACCTCCCTAGACCATTAGGTCTAGTAATTAGGTCTTAATTAAGTTCACTAACTGTCAGTTAATTCTTATTACTGGATCAACTAGTGTTACTTAATAGTTCATTAATTGGAAAGTGTTGCCACAAAAACAAGGTATAAGCAAGGGGAGAAGAAGCGCGTAAGTGTGAGAGGCAAAGAGTGAACAGAGGGGACAGAAAAAAATACAACAGCGGCCGTTGAAGACAGTATCTAGAAGAGCTTATACATAACCCTCCTTTGAAAACAATGATCACTGAAGCTTCTGGAACAATCGCCCTGCATCCGTCTTTGCATGATATTGCAAATAATGTATTCAAATTAGTCGATCCATGACTGGAATATATCGATAAGTCATGGCTTAACAAAACACTTGCTTACATTAGCACACACACACACTCACACACACACAAACACAAGCACGCACGTACGCACGCACACACGCACACACACACACACACACACACCAGACACACACACACACACACACACACACACACACACACACACACACACACACACACACACACACACACACACACACACACACACACTCACACACACACATCAATACCCACACAAAGGCTACATGCATAATCTGCAAACCAAATGTTTCAGCCGTTCGATACCACAAAAGTCATGGGAAAAATAAACCACCTGTAGTTCTATATCTATAGAAGTAGGCGGAATAATACAATATAAGCCTGCATGACTTTTATGAGTCTATCCAGGAATATAGTCTACACAGTGATGCAACAGGAGGCTACTGGTGTGAGGAGGATGTTTCTGCCTATTGTTGTTGGGACATCAAACGCATTGAAAATGACACTCAGATGTGACAGACAGGATGTGCTGTATACGTTTCAGTGTTACGGTAGGTTGTAATCTTTGTTATGTTTTCTAAAGACTTTTAAGTATACGCTGCACCTGCACGTTCACTCCTTACCGACGGCACATCCGCATTCCCCGGTCATCAACGGGAAGAGGAGGGATGGACACCCTTAGCTCGGGAAGTTACTTTTAGGCACGGATGATGGCAATTAGAAGACGCCACTGCCAACGTGGTATGTCGGAATGACGTGGATGAGCCATCTTATTTTCTGATGTCTTTGTGATAAAACATTCATAGCTTAACCCTAACCCCAGGTTTCTATAAATGAAATAAAAACATTTATTATCTTAGATTTCAATCGATGCTGAACAGCCATAACAAAAACACATGGTTTTGGTTATCAGAATTAACCAAATAAATCGACCAATGATAGAACAGGTGACACAATGACTTTGCCCCTCTATCTAAAAACAGCCCAAAACTCAAATAATCCAAACAAAGGGACAGTACTAAATACAGGTTTTGCAAATGCAGATATGCTCAGGTTAGTGCCATGTCACTTGTGAAATCCCTAGAGACAATAAGAAAGGGCGATTGAACAAAATGTTTATAACCCAGACATGCATGAGTTTAGTGCTTGAGGATAATGAGTATTTTAAGAAGATCAACAAAGCTTTTACTCCCTGTGCTGAACTGTGTAAATGCCCTAAGCTTAATTTAATGTTGCCATTATAACATAAAATGGTAAGCTGTCTGCTGTACAAA